>NC_054383.1:17995000-18245000 GCF_017654675.1 Xenopus laevis
TTAAGGAGGATATAAATGAGCTGGAGAGAGTGCAGAGACATGCAACTAAATTGGTTAGAGGGACAGACGACTTAAAAGAGAACTAAATGCCTCAATAAGAAAATCCCCTACCTACTAACCTAGATAGTCCCTCCCTGCTTCCCCCCCTAATAGTTCATTACCCCAGAAAGTGTCCTTAATACATTGCTCACATATTGGTGCTGAGTAAGCGCAGTGGAGCCATCTACTGGATCTTCGGTCTTCTTCGGGTCCTATTTGTTCCCTTGGGCAATCTATGGCACTTTTGGCGCATGCACAGTTGTTACGAAATGGAAGATTGCTCCAACTGCACAGCGCCAATACGGTGTTCCTTACAGATGGAGATGAAGAAAATAGTCCTATCTGAAAACCCTCAAAAGTTAAAAATTTAATTATGCCAACTTAAACTCACAGAAGTCAATGGAGACTTGATTGTTGAGTGTTTAAGACTTTTACACTAGACATCACAATTTCTCAGCTTTTTTGAATTGTTTGAATAGAAAATAGTGGAATACAAAGTATGGTTGACTATTTTTTGCTGAGAAAATGATTGCTTGAATTTCGATAAATATACCTTTATGTCCTTTAGTGGCTGTCCGAGAGTGAATGGGACTTAGGGTTGCCTAATATAGCTAGCCTATTCTAGTGCCTGCCTATCTTGGTAACAGATATGTCTCTATGCCATTACCCATTTATTTATAAGGGTACATTTGACAGCTCACTTTTGTTTTTGGAATTTTTATACATTGTTGTGTGGATAAAAGCAATACCATTTGAAAGAGGTGGAATAATATCTGTTATGTTTAAAGGGCTATTTTTTTTAAGGAATGGTAAAATGAAAGACTAAAGTAACCAGATACACTGGTGTAGTTCTTTATTTGTAACATTTCTAACTCTGCGCTTAACCCCATATCCTAATTTAGGAATATGGAAACACACCGCAAATTGAAAGCCAATAACAACACCAGTGTGTATGAAGTAGGGAATTTTTTTACAGATTTCTTTTTTTACAAGCAATTATTTTGCTTGTAACTATTTAATTACATAAACACATACAATAATAATAAAACATAAATTATAATATAAATATATTTTAAAATAGTAATAATATATTTCTTTCAAATACAATGTTAATAAAAATATGTTTTCAAACATATGGAAGGGATAACTGTGGACCACATCCACACACAAGTTCTAAGCTCTGCTCTATTGTAGTCATCAAAAATTGCTGTTTATCACAAGCCAGTCTTAGAAATAAGCCAAAATAATAACTCTGCAGCACATAAGCCATTAGCTTCTCTTTTTGTCAAGAGAAATGGCTGAAATGCATTACATCTTTTCTTAAACATGGTATGTACCCATTAAGCCATTCTTAATTTAACAGCACCCAATAAATGTGGTGCCCATTAAAACAAATCTTAATGAGCTCCCTGAAGAGATAAACGTCTTACTAATAAAGTGGTAGGTGCTGACAACACCTCCATAATTTATTTCTAATTCAATATAAATTTTATAAGCCTCACACCTGCAAGATGTTTCCTTACTGTATTTTTCATAGCAGGTGTAGTGTTGAAGATTTTTTTCGAAGAAAGAATAAATGAGGAAAGATAAGATTATAGAAAGAAAGTTCAGAGCAAAGTGGGGTGAGGGTGTCAGAAAGTACACTCAACAAAATCTAGCACACAAAGTACTTTTACTACAATTAAGCATCAAGGTTATCGCTTTACATTAAAAGCTACAGCAAATTTATTTAGGCAAAATCCTTAAATAAAGAAAATAGTAATACTGTACTTGTATAAACATTATAACTAAGAAAGAATAATTAATATAAAGTTCAGTTGTTGGGATTTATGTGCATCTGAATATAATATTCAGCAAAAATATAATGTGAATTGAGAGTAAGTGTGGCTGAATTGATGTACTTTAGATATAGTAGTGGTGTTATCAAAACAACTGCTCATCTGTAGTCACACAAGCATTTGCAAGACTCATTGAATATACTGTTGTAATGGTAAAGTTTATTAAGATGCCATATTGGGGCTAGTCCTATGGTGCCTAAGCCTCATTACACAAGCAATTTACTGAGTGGCACAATATTTAATATTGTGTAAAATAAAAATCTGTACCAATTCACCTTGACCATTCTGCCATTAACTCATCACAATGAATGATTGATTAATTGAATCATTGCCATTTATAATAGTTCTCAGTTAAACCTATTGGACACTTACAAAATCATACATGAAAAAAACCCTACAGCTGCTAAGGACCCCCTGGAAACTGGGAGCCTCACCAGACGTTCTACGTATGCTTCATGTGACCCATGAGGGTCAACTTCATGATGTTTTCAGTGTGTGCTAACTTTTGACGTACAAGTCTTCAATCTCCTAAACTTTCCCAGTCTTTGATTACTGTGCTGGGAAATGAAGTCCTGTCTAACTTACTTAGGTTATAAACCTGTAACAATGAATGTATTTCAGAATCAGATGGTGCAGACTGTAAGCTGTTATTTACATTTTAAATGGCATCTATCATGCTGATTAAGTATAAATATTTTAACCATATTGATGCTTTTATCTAATAAAATATATTTTATTGATACAAATGCAGCACCAATTTGTGCTAGTTTTATGTTATATTTATTAAATATGGATGTTACCCATTTTAAAATATGAAATGGGCTGCCTGCATAGGGATGCACAACAGTACATGGGTTCATTGCATCTCTTAAACAATTCAAAAACTAGCCAGAACTGTATGGATTAAACCTAAAATTCAGCCAGTATTGCTTTAGAGGGGATAGAAAATGGGACCACTGTTAGCAGTTGGAAACTGCAACATATTAAGCACAAGCCTATAAGCAAACTTGATTAGAGGCTTTTTTTTAGAGGCGATCTTACATTCTGGAGAATTTTTGCCATTTCTGTAAATTGTAGTAAATTTTGGCAGAATACAAAGTATATACAAAGTAGCAAACATGATTTTGATTTCCGATGAGCAAGACCACCCCAACATGTTTTTATTTTAAATAAAGTTTGTTATCAAAAGTTTTTGATAAGGAAATCTTGAGCTAAAACAAAATTTAGCAGTGTGGGTTGACAGTTTGTGAATATTGCTTTGACCCTGGATGTTGCTTTCAGTGGCCTCAAAGCAGGTGCTTATTTTTGAATTCCTGGCTTGAAGGCAAGTTTTGGTTGCATAAAAACCAAGTTTCCTGCCAAATAGAGCCTCCTGAAGACTGCCAGTCCACATAGGGCTACATTGCCAAGCACAGCACTTATTGTGTTCCACCCAGGAATATTTTTATTCTTACTTTGGTCCACAATTCCTTTTACATCTGAATGTGGCTCGCGGGTAAAAAAAAAAGTGGGAATCCCTGATCTAAATAGACAGCATTTTCAGCGCTGCAAAATATGTTGGCGCTATGCCATGCTGATCAAGCAAATTGCTCAGTGGTAAGCCAAGATACAAGAATCTCAATGTGTTCATTGTAAATGGTTTCTGAAAGCACTTTAGGGTCTCTGTATAGCCACCCCAATTTGAGTGTTTTATCTCCAATTAGGGCATGCTACTTGGGTGAAGCCTTAAAGAAAGATACATATTAAGAAACTGGTGACAATAACAGTATTTTACATGGCAAAAACAACTCTAGGTAGTATGCTAGTAATATGCCTTTTACTGTACATGGTAGATGGTTGGTTATGTGATAAAGAAGTGCCATGCTGCTGCCCCCACTTTAACGATCCCTCTACTGTATCTGTGCACTCCATTTATGACACCAATGCAAATAGAAAAGTGTGGAAATCACAGAAAAACAATTCAGTACTTGTATGTATTCACCCACAGAACCGCACACAGTTTTTTTTTTTTAAAAAAGGTGCACAGGGAAACTTCCGGGAGCAGAGCAGAGCACAGAGCAGACACATTTTTACTTGGCGCAATCCGCTCAACATCTGCCCCATCCAAAGACAGTAATAGCTACAGGCACCATCATATCTGTGTGACGGACCCGGACCAGCGCTGACAAAATATTACACCCCTGGAGGTCCCTCCCGGCTACGTGACCGGATCAGTCTTAAAAGGTGAGTGGCGGCCATTTTGGCACCAGTACGCCACAGGCAAAAGATGGCCACACACCTTCCAACCCCAGGAGAGAGATGCTGGACCGCAGTGTCGGGAGCCACCAACAAGCTGAACACCTTGGGCACAGTGTAGAGGCATTGGAAAAGAAAGTGGGGGAGAAGCGGCCATCATCAGCCTGCTCAGACATGTTCAAAACAGAACATTACCCACATAGAACATGCAGAGGTGGATGAATAAAGCAGAGGAATATGACTCCAAACAAAGCTTGGGGACACATATTACCCAAAGCCATCTGCAGGAAAAAATCACTGCGCACACATGCTCAGCCTTGCACACCATCCATGTTAACCCTGATTAAGGGGACTGCGTTGCTCCAGTTAAAGAAACATTCGTTTCTAGCTAAACTCATAGAATTGTGCTATGTTAATGATTAGTTGAAAGGTTAGCGTGATATGTGCTAAATGCCCTTCTCTTTTCATTAAATATAGATGAAAAAGAAAACAGAAATTGTCAATGGCATTATCAATCAACATTCGGATAAGGAGCTGTGGGAAGAAATTAATATTGCCTAAAACCTATAATTTCAAGCCCTGTAATTGGCTCAACAGAACATCATATCATCAACAGAAGAGCAGTTAGCAAGACATTAACGTCATCCTAATGGTGATGCAAGAGCTTCGAATTTAAAAACACTCTAGTGTTTGCCTATTGGCATCAAACACATAGCCACTCTATAATTAATTGGCACCACAGAAGTGACCTCAAGCACATTACACTGCCATCTCATTAGTGCCCATCCACCACACAGCCCCCATAATATAATTTTGGTATTACAGTGGTGACTTACCTTCACCAGACACTACAGATTGTAAACATTGTTGTGACTCTACCATATGGCACCAGTAGCATTCATACCACACAAGTATAGCCTTAACCACCCCCCACAACTCAATGTGGTGTGGTATACTCCACCTGTACTGTATATTGACATGTTAAGTGACAACATAGAAGCCAGTCATAACATGCCATATTATGACACGCATGACCCAAAGGGGCCAATTTACTAACATTCAGATTTCTGTTTTTTTCACAAATTATATTTTTTCTTTAAAAATTCATGTTTTCAAGATTTAATTAATGTAAAAACCATGAAACTCTGAACAAGAAACACTCTAAAGCAAAACTTTGCCAAGTAAAAGCCGTTGACATTAATGGGAGCTGCATTGAGCCCATTGGACCTTTTTTTAACCATCTAAGGGTTTTGGATTTTCTTCGCTAGTAATTGTGTAAAAAACTATTTTATACACGCACAACAATTATTTTTGCTCCAAATGCATTAAAGTTAATGGGCGTTTTTTCTTTTGACAATGTCTGCGACATTTTTTGTCCAAATGCATTAAAGTCAATGGGCATTTTGCTTATGGCGACTTTTTTGTCCAAATGCATTAAAGTCAATGGCCGTTTTTTCTTATAATAACTTTTTTGTCTCTGCAAATTTTTGTCACAGCGAATTTTTGTCGATGTTTCATGAACAAATTTGCAGATGGCAAAATGTGGAATTTCTCAGCAAATCCATGGCTGGCAAAAAAAATTGCTCATAACTACATAATAGCTTTGAGACATACCACTGGTGAAAGAAATGGATAAATCGGAGATTGTGAGGCAACCTCAAACCCTAAGGGAATATCTCCATTCTGCTCTTTGTATTCTTGTCTGCATCTAACAACCATCTGTGGCCTTGCCTACTCAGAAGCCACCTATTCTTAATTTTATGAATATTCAGAAGCCACAAGCTACTAACTAGCTACTGAGCTACTAATCAGACAATAGCAGAGTGAGTTAAAGAAGCAGAGCAGAGCAAAGTTAGAAGGCTGGTATTTAGGTAAGGTCACCAGAAAAGGGACTGGTCATTGAGTATACAGTATATTTGGATTTTTTATTAACTCTCATTCTCTCAATTCGTAGTTTTAGAGTTTAGGCATGGTTTCAAAAACCTCTACATAAACATAAACACATTGCTTCTTAACTTTCAACAGTAAAACAATTTTGCATTTTCATATCATGATATTTTATTGAACAGTTTTTATCGATGAATGAGATGAGGGGGTACAGACAAAACGAAAGGAAGGGGATAGGGGTAAGAATATTCAACTGTCAGCATAGAAAATGCAGTACACAGGTTTTCATATATGATTCCCAAATTAAAGCTTGGGCAGCTCAGTTATATCAGTGAGCCAAATTTGGCCTATATCTACGTGTCAGATCAAGTCAACATCAAATATTTAGCTTTTTGTCCTATACAAAAGTGTGCAGTTGATGAAGTGCAAAAGTGGTTGGTTTGCACAAAAAGTCATATCACCTTTAAGCAGATTGTTATGTGTAATGAACTGTTCAAGTTATGTTATGCATTTTCATTATGTGCTGCCCTAAATGTCACCTTGGAGATCAATTCTGCCTGTTGCTGTATTACAAGGCAAATGGGACATAGGCCAGTGTCACACCTTGAATCGTCCTTAAAGTGGAAAAACATACAGGTATGAGAAAATGCCAAGAGTGACATTAGCCTTATGGAAAGCAGTTCCTGCAAGAACTCTTAGGCCAATGAGAATATAAAGCTGTTTTTTTCTATATACTGTTTACTCTGTGTAGTTAAATTATTCAATAAAACAAGTTTTTTTGCCAACAGTATAGTGTAAGTTTCTAATGTTCCACTGTCCAATTGTCTGTACTGTATTGTAGCTTCAGATGAGCACAGTCTTCTGGGACTTCAGCTGCCAATTTAATTAGTGTTCAGTAATTTCAATAATGAGTGACAATGCATTGGGGCTTTTAGGTTGGTCTACTGTTCAGAAGCAAATCAATAATTTGCAGTTTTCCTCCTCCTTTAAAGACAAGAAAGTGTCATGTGAGTTGTAGCGCATCAGATGAGAAAATCTAAAGAGAAAAACAGAAGCCCCTCATTTAACTTATGTCAGATTTAATGGGACAGATATTTTCACCAGTTTGGATTGATATTATCAGATAAACAGCAAGGTCATGTGTTAGTAAATCGATGTACCAAGACTTGACATGGTGATGAGCATTTTTCCTTAATTGTAACCATAAAAAATTATAATTATATTACATGCAGAAAAAGAACATCTTAAAATTCTCAACATAGTTTTTGTTTATGTTAGCCATATAGGCACTTCAATTACTTTGAAAAGATTTTTCATTTCTTTTATTTATTTCACAAAATGTTTTAAAATAAAGAAAACAGGTTTTGAACCATTCCATGGCTGTGTTTGACAAGTCTAGAAATTAGCATATGGCAGGGCCATAATCCATTATAAGACTGTAAAAATCAATGTTGCACTATTTTGTATTCCTCCAAGAAAGACCAAGCATTCATAAGGTGTTGTAGCTTGCAGTAAACCAACCTATTATTGAGGAAAAAAAGAAACAAATAAAATCCCCAGCTGGGAAGGTCAAGTCTAATGAGGTGGGCTACACAGAGAAGAGGTAACGCACAGCATTTTCCATGTAGGCCAGAGGTGATTGCAAGTGAACAGCTGCTTATAATTATTATAATTTGACACTTTTCATCCACCTCAAGTGTTTTTTTTCCACCAGAGAGCAGATTAATTGTATATGAACTGATATACATAAAAGGATTTTGATAGAAGGCTTAATATTCTAATGCTAAATAGACAGTGTCATTGAAAATTTAACACTAAATTTTGAATGAAATCCTCTGGAGCTATACAGTATTTCAATCACATTATGGCTGCTAGAATTCAAGGCAAGTTTTTTTTAAGTTGAAAAAGACAGCAATGAAGAAAGTATTCGACTAGGGTTCACTATTAATATATTTAGAGGCCCCTCACATCCCCAAATGCACAAACACACAATTTTAGTAAATTCTAGCAATTTACTCGCTGATCTAATATAAATGTGATTTTAAAATTAGGATGTCAAATTTTAAAGAGAACCATTATTTATTTCTGTTGGTTAATCTGCAGGAAGATGCGGATCTACAAATGGCAAATATTTTTATTTTTTAATAGTAATGCTTCAAAGTACTATACTCCAGAAGGCGGAAAGCCGAACTTAATTATAAGTAGTTTATATGTAACCTATCTGATTTATAATGTGTCTACAGAAAACTCCCAGCTCCCCCAAGCGTAAGGTTTAGAAAACTCAACTTTTTTCTTAAGTTTTACAGTTCCATAATTTTGTAATTAATATGAAAACACTAAATTAGGACTAAAATACTAAATGCTTAAACCCCTAAATACATTTCTTTGTAACTTAACACTTTAACCATGAAACTCTACTCGTTTAACTCACAGGTTGTGTAAAATGATCAGATTATATTTTTTTATTTTACATTATCGTGATGTGAGCTACTTTTATTCCCAAGCAATTCGTGTGCATTTTTTCCCTTTTGCCAAGCTGAACAATGGTACCTTTTTAAATACCCTCGTGGGCACTTATTAAATTCACAATGTACAACTATACGTATCATCTAACGAGTTAACCAGGTGTTTCACTGTTATTGTTTGAAATTCTACCTAGTTTTAAATCAAATGAGGGAAGCCAAATCTCCAATTAAAATCCCACATTGCCTCTTTATCACGTGTAGGTGAAATACATTTGTTGTACATTTAATAGCAAAAATGGTATAAAATGTAGACTATTCCCTTACTTCATACTTTTTTTTACCTCCTGTATTTATTTATTTTTTTATTAGTAGTATTTTGCATCAGTTCTGCTATATTACTGGTATTTCCTGTTCAACATTGTAAAATAAAATGAAATAAATAAAATAAAATTGGGAATTTTCTGGCTCTACTTAAGTAGCATCCAGGACGCTCCAGCTGAATTTGACAATTGAGTGTTGTCTTGGGACATTAAAATCCTGCAGTGAGCCTACTTAAGCCATTATTTCATAGGCTGTCTGCTAATGAGTTCCATCCCTCTCCTCTACACTCTTTGCCAACACATGTCTATTTTATTCAAAAGTTCACTGAAAACAAATATGTGTTGCTAAGCTCCAGAAAGTAAACGTTCATAGAGAAAAACTAAGAAGATGTCTGTAGACATCTAACAGGCTATTAAGGAATTCAGTTGTCTTCACTTGACCCTAATTATTTCCAGACCTATGCCACCTATCATTTTTCTCACTCTAGATCTTCACAAAGTATTTCTTTTTTCAATGTTTGTTTGTTTTAATGTGTTTTTCCATTTAAGTTCAGTTTAGATGATTAACCTTGAATGTGAATACAAATATTAACAACCGCAGGATCCCTGCTCAACAAACTTCTGCCGTGATTTATTCATCTCAAAATAGCTGTTTTTACTTAGGCATGAAAATGTGCAAAAATAATAGCACTGAACTTGATATATTGAAATAGTTTAACATTTTTGTATAGGCTGGAGGGAAATAAAAAAACACATCTGGCCACTTACATGTAGCACAGAAGATAATCATTTTGGCAAATTATTGCCCAGTCAAAGCAAACCACATTTTTCACATAGAGAATTTTTACATTGGCAAATTGTTTCTGAACACACACACACAACACATACAACTTATACTGTACATACACAAACAGGAAAGCGATGAGGGGGATACATGTAGTACATACAGATGAAGTCACTTGGATTTGTGTGTTAAATGTGTCATGACTTGGGATAAACTGAAGAAACAGTGTTTTCTAAAATCATCTAAACTCATGTAATGCATTTAACCTTTCCATTAGCATACCAAAGCACCAAATGGTGAACTCTTTAATTAGATGGGATGCTGTGACGCAATTTTCTGTGTCAAACGGGACATCGATCGCAGGAAATTCGGTAAATCCTTCGACTTTGAAGTCGAAGGATTTTACTTCGATGGTCGAATATCGAGGGTTAATTAACCCTCGATATTCGACCCTAAGTAAATGTGCCCCCAAATGTGAGTTAAATCGGTTATAAATAGTGATGGGCAAAATTCTCCCATTTCGCAAAAAAATACAGCGAAAAATCGTGAAATCGGAAAGTTC
The DNA here is from genome assembly GCF_017654675.1 of Xenopus laevis. NCBI lineage: Eukaryota > Metazoa > Chordata > Amphibia > Anura > Pipidae > Xenopus > Xenopus laevis. The sequence continues at coordinate 18,005,131 of NC_054383.1, forward strand.
ACGAAAAAATCTTTAAATTCAAATGTTTTCATGAACAAATAGTGCAATTCGAATGTTTTCACAACAAAATCGAGCAAATCGAATGTTTTCACAAAAAATCGTGAAAATGGGAAATTGACGACAGCGAATTGTCACTGTCGAATTTTTGCGGGAGATTTGCGAATTTATTAGGCGGCGGCAAAACACAGAAATTTGCCGCAAATTTGTGCCAGGCAAATTTATTCACCCATCACTAGTTACAAACCCTGTTGCACTGCTCAACCGAACTTTACTTAGCTGTTACTGGACTACAAATTCCAGTGTAATATAATAACAAAGGTTGAGGCATGTTCCCCAAATCAGTAGCTGCATTAAAATGCATACATTCTTCCACTGACAATCCCAGATGATCTGTGTAAATCTGGCTTTATGTTCCTTGTTCCTGCAATTGGATTTGGAAGCACAAATTTACAGCACTGAATAAGTGTCCTTTATCCACATGCTTGATTCAAGTGTAATATAATGAAGAAAAAAATGGCATAACTAATCTCTATATGTAAGGTTAAATGCCAATGCTAGCTTACTTAGCTGAGAGAATCAGACAAATGACAAAGGGAGATGAAAGGGAAGACAAGACAAATAATACAGTCTAACATGCATTCCACTTGACAGTCAAAAAACATTTTGAACATAGTGTTCTTTTGGAGACTAACAAAGTATATTTTTTCTAATAAAAAACAGTGTAATGCTATTTTGGGCTAAATTAGACCAAAGGGCTAATATCCAGCTAAAGCCATAGAGCATGGGGTACATTTGAATACATTTGACACTTAAAGGGGTTGTTCACACGTAGAGGCCATTTATCAAAGGACGAATTTCGAGTTCTTGTGAGTTTTTAAAAACTCCCCTAAACTTCCATATATTCCACCAATCTAAATTTGCTAATAAAATCAAATTTTTAAAACTTTGATGAATTTAATTGACCCGAAAACTCGAATTGAATTTTATTTAATTTTTTTCTCTGAAAAAAACTCGAATTCTCGAACTCGAAGGCTGCAAATTAATCCCTGGACCTCTTCCATTGACTTAAACAGCAATTTGACAATTTTTAGTTTTTAAAAACTCTAATCAAATTTAGATAACTCCCTAGTCAAATTTGGCAGTTTTGATCATAAAAGAAAATTCAAAAATTCAACCCTTGATTAATCTGCCCCTTATATCAACTTTTTAGTATGATGTAGAGAGGGATATTCTGAAACAATCTGTAATTGATTTTAGCTTTTTATTCAGTGGCTATTCCAGTTTGCTGTTTCAGCAATCTAGTTGCTTGGGTCCAAATTACCCCAGCAAGCATGTATTGATTTGAATAAGAGACTGGAATATGAATAGGAGAGGGTCTAAATAGAAAGATGAGTAATAAAAAGTTGCAATGATAATACATTTGTAGCCTTTCAGAGCATTTGTTTTTAGATGGGGTCAGTGACCCCCATTTGAAAGCTGAAAAGAGTCATAAAAAGAAGGCACATAATTCAAAAACTATAAAAAAGAAAAAATGAAGGCCAATGGAAAAATTGCTTAGAATTAGACCTTCTATAACATACTAAAAGTTAACTTGAAGTTGAAAGTAAGGAAGGTAGGGTGTAGTGGAACTACAATTCCCATAGACTACTGTGCATAAAAGTAAAATAAAGGACACCAGGAGTTTTTTGCAGTAAACATCAAATTAATTTTTATTTGACAGCGACAAATGATCCACAGGGTATACTCACAATCCAAAGGCAATTGCAGATTAGGGGACATCATGGGGACGTAAGTAGGGTAACTTCTAGGATGGAATGCCCAGACGTGGCCCAGATCCCATACAGTGGAGAATAAATCTAAAGCCTGAACCCCATCCAGCTGTGGTCCCTTTACTATATCAGACTCAAAGCCTAGAGGATTGCTATTCCCTACTATGCTCTTTGTTGGAGCACAGGCTGCCTGTGCTATTTAACCTCTCTATCTTACTCTCCTAGAGAGTACTATGAAAGAGTTCTCGAACTCGAAGGCTGCAAATTAATCCCTGGACCTCTTCCATTGACTTAAACAGCAATTTGACAGTTTTTAGTTTTTAAAAACTCTAATCAAATTTAGATAACTCCCTAGTCAAATTTGGCAGTTTTGATCATAAAAGAAAATTCAAAAATTCAACCCTTGATTAATCTGCCCCTTAGATCAACTTTTTAGTATGATGTAGAGAGGGATATTCTGAAACAATCTGTAATTGATTTTAGCTTTTTATTCAGTGGCTATTCCAGTTTGCTGTTTCAGCAATCTAGTTGCTTGGGTCCAAATTACCCTAGCAAGCATGTATTGATTTGAATAAGAGACTGGAATATGAATAGGAGAGGGTCTAAATAGAAAGATGAGTAATAAAAAGTTGCAATGATAATACATTTGTAGCCTTTCAGAGCATTTGTTTTTAGATGGGGTCAGTGACCCCCATTTGAAAGCTGAAAAGAGTCATAAAAAGAAGGCACATAATTCAAAAACTATAAAAAAGAAAAAATGAAGGCCAATGGAAAAATTATTTAGAATTAGACCTTCTATAACATACTAAAAGTTAACTTGAAGTTGAAAGTAAGGAAGGTAGGGTGTAGTGGAACTACAATTCCCATAGACTACTGTGCATAAAAGTAAAATAAAGGACACCAGGAGTTTTTTGCAGTAAACATCAAATTAATTTTTATTTGACAGCGACAAATGATCCACAGGGTATACTCACAATCCAAAGGCAATTGCAGATTAGGGGACATCATGGGGACGTAAGTAGGGTAACTTCTAGGATGGAATGCCCAGACGTGGCCCAGATCCCATACAGTGGAGAATAAATCTAAAGCCTGAACCCCATCCAGCTGTGGTCCCTTTACTATATCAGACTCAAAGCCTAGAGGATTGCTATTCCCTACTATGATCTTTGTTGGAGCACAGGCTGCCTGTGCTATTTAACCTCTCTATCTTACTCTCCTAGAGAGTACTATGAAAGAGTTAACCTGTCTCTGGCTAAGCCTCATCCATGGGGTCCCTGCTGCTTGATTTATCACTAGAGGTAGTGGTGTAATGGAAATGGAAGGTTTCCAAGATGGCGACGGCGTCCAAGATGGCGACGGCGTCCAAAATGGCGACTCCCGACCTCACCATGTGGATCCTGTTGGTCGCGGCTCTATGATGCCTTCTTCCTCCCGTCTGCCGATTGGTCGCTGGCGACGGAATGGTCGCCGGCGTCAGAACGTGCGCCGGCGTCAATGCGTCAGCGTCAGGACGTCGGAACCAACGCCTTGACGCCATTGCATCCAAATTGGCGCCAAAACCTGGCCTATATTAAGCCTCTGGACATTACTATCATTGCCCAAATATAGGTCTTACCTTGTGTATTCCTGGGTGTGATTATTGCTATTGATTTCTTGTGTACCGACTCCTGCTTGTCTTTTGGATTGATTCTTCGCTGCCTGAACTGAACTTTTGCCTGGACTTCGACTATTCTCTCGTCTCATCCCTTTGTACTTCGATATCGGCTTGCTACCTGCCTCCTCCTTGGTCCTCACTCCAACTGCGCCTTCGGGCCCTTACAAGTGGTCCTTCTAGGGCAGAATGGCTTTACTGGGCCTTGGTGTACACAGACTCCCTGGAAAACATCCAGCTGGGTCAACAACCAGAAGCCAAAGAGAAAGATCCACCCTAATCCAGCACTATGTTAGAGTGTTGCAGGAAGTGGTCATAGGCCTGTAGGCCAATAATACAAATATGCAAATGATAAACTAGATACATGGGAATCTGCCCAGCAACTAGGGATATAAGGACGTATCTGGATTTAAAGCCATAGGGGCAGGGCTGGGCAAAGGTATTTTGGCACCCTAGGCAAGGGCTTCAATCAGTGCCCCCCCACTCGGTTCTGCATTACCATTTCCCACCTTACTATTCATATTGCCCCCTGTAGCTGTGCCAGCAGCCATCATGTTGCCTCATGTACCTGTGCCAGCACCTATCATATTGCCCCCATGTGTATCTGTGCCAGCAGCAGTCAATCCCTCAGATTGCCCCCAATCTGTACTTGTGCCAGCATAAGCCAAAAGAACAATCATATTGTTACCCCCAATATGTACCTATGAAAATCCATCATATTGCTCCAAATATCTACCTGTGCCAGCAGCAGTCACAAAAATATCATATTGCTCCCAAATGTGTATATGTGCCAGCAGCAGCTAAAAATTAATCATATTGCCCCATATCACCTGTTCCCCTTAAAAGTGTGCCCCCCCCCTATGATTGTGCCCTAGGCAGGCGCCTACTCTAGTTCCAGCCCGGCATAATAAACCTATGGGTCCCTACAATAGTGATAATTATAGTGCTATCAAATTTTATGCCACGGTTCTACTAACTTGGTAAGAAAACATTTTCAGTCTGATGTTAAAACTACCCACCCAAACTACTACAATGAAAAGCATGTGATGCCTTGAATGTAAGACCCCACTCCCTAAGTATCTATTAATTATTTATTGCATGAAACGTGTTCTTATGTTTTCCGACACAGCTAGTCATTTCATTCGAGAAAAAAAAATAAAAATTGGGAGCTGCAATTTAAAATTGGTCGCTAAATTTTCTAAAGCAGTGTTTAATTCATGAATCAAGCGGAAGATCTTTGGGGATGAGCAACAAGACCTTGGATACATCTAGAAGACTTTTGTATTAATGTTAACTTTAACTAAGGCAACAGCAATCTCCCAGCAATCAGCTGTCACTGGCCCTTCAACTTGACTCAAATTCACACATTTCCTCTCTGTAAAGCGAATATAAGACTGAACAGAGGTGTATGGTTGGTTTTAAGCATAGCCTGTGCTGGGTGGTCTGGGGACTTATCCTACTTCCTATCTCATTTGCCTGCAAACGCCTTCACCTTGTCAGGACCAATAATTATCCAGTCAGTGATGCTCAGAGCTGCCATTCCTTAAGATTGGATTAGATTGAAGAGGCTGAGGCTCGGTTCCTCTGCGCATTTTCCCAGTCAGTTAGTCTATACACAAGGGGCTTTGTGAGGCCTACAGCAGAGATACACTAACTTTCTCTCCATTTCCTTATTATGGAGCTTAATAACAGCAGGCAGTGTATTAATATGTAAGAGATCAAGAGATTATTGATTAGAATCACTTGCCTAATATCCTCTGTCTGTCATGTAGTTCAGCAACCCTTTCATGATTTTTTGTGTCAGGCCATTTAAATATTCATGATGGAGTTGCTTTGTACCTCCACGGCTGAATTTCTAATTAATCTGTCAAAAGAAATACAATATGCCCCTAAGCCTTATTATTATAGGGGTCAGCTGAAACAAAGATGGCCTGGGCTAGGCCTAAGGGGTAATTAATTATAACAATGCAGTGTTTACCTTGGTCGGTACCTGCAGCCTAAATGAGAGCAAAATTAGACTCAATATACTTCAGCCTGTGTTTGAAGCATCCTGATATGCCAGACTAAATCATAATGATTGGGAGGAGAGAATAGTGAATAGCTGCCGTGTAACAACATAATCAGCAATTATAGCAGGGAAATGGGGAGAAGGGGGAATTTTATCTCATTAGAAAAGCCCAACTAGAAAGTTTTTTTTTTTCCCTGTCACCAGCTCTTTTCTTTAGAATTCAAATGATTCCACTCTAAAGGTGAGGGATCTCAAATTTAATTCCAACGTAGAAAGCTGGTCTAATTAGTGAAATGGTTTGGCTAAAATATGAATGACATTTGCTCCGGTATGCGGCGGCCTATTAATAGAGGGTGTCAGAATGAAACATTAAGTGTATCATTCCTCTGTCAATTTATTTCTGTCATTATTGTTTCTTTATTTCCTGTGCCACATTATGGTCACTAATTTTTTTTTTCCACACTTTTTTTTACGAGATTCCTAATGCAGGCCTTTAATGAACTCCAAAAACTCAACCACAACTCTAAAATTAAAATACTAGTCTCCTGTCAGTGAGACACGACAGGTTAAAACTTGAATAGTATCATTCTTCTGTCAATTTATTTCTGTCATGATTTTTCTTTATATCCTGCCACATTATGCCCACTAGTTTAATTCCATTTTTATGTGACTTGTTAATGTGAATTTTAGGTGGCTTTTAATCACCTCCAAATTTGTAGAATATCACAATAAATCATAACTGTGTCCCCTCTTATGACAATTTATTTCTGTCATTATTTTTTATTTCCCTTTCCTTATTACAAGTTCTACTTACATCTTTTCCTCTGTGACCTTTACCTTGTTTCATTTTTAAAGAAAGTCGGCTTAAAATGGACTCACTCAACTACATATCATATTGCTATTTATATTTACTCTTTCATTTTGTTCCTGATTCAATTGGGCTAAAAAATGAATTCACTCTAAAAAAGAAATATTAAAAAGAAACGTATATATTAAAAATAAAAAAAATTAACAATGTGCCTTCATTCAGTCTGGTTAAAGCTTCTTTTCTATCAGAACTGTTAGATGTTTAAATCTTAATTTTTTTTTTTAAATTTAATTTTTTTTTGATACATTCATTGTTACTGAATTTGTTGTAATTTTCTTATTTATCTATATATAAACAATAAAACAAAGCATCATTACATAGCACTATATTTGCTTAAGGGCAGCTTTTATCTATATCCCAGCTAAGCTTTGTTTGATTCTATAGCTCATTCTTGAAATCTGATTGATCAGCTTTATTTAAAGTAGAAGCTTTTTTTATATTCCCAGCATTTTTCTTTCAACAATCAATTAGGTCCACCATATATACAGTAATAATATATATATATATATATATATTTATATATATATATATATATATATATATATATATATATATATATATATATATATATATATATATATATATATACATACATACATATACAGGATCCCTTATCCGGAAACCCGATATCCAGAAAGCTCAGAATTATGAAATGATTTCCTTTTTCTTTGTAATAATAAAACAGTAGCTTGTACTTGATCCCAACTAAGATATACTTAATCCTTATTGGAAGCAAACCCAGCCTATTGGGTTTAATTAATGTTTAAATGAATTTCTAGTAGACTTAAGGCATGAAGACCCAAGACCCAAATTACAGAAATATCCATTATCCGGAAAACCCCAGGTCCTGAGCATTCTGGATAACAGGTCCCATACCTGTATATATATATATATATATATATATATATATATATACTTGTCTGCAGGCAGCCGCACTCGGATCCGGATTTGGTGATTGTGGGTGCTGGTTCAAATATTATGTACAAAGTTTCACATAGAGCCGCACACCAATTTCTTCATCATAAATCAAGTGATATTTATTTGCATAGATTCGTTTTCCAACGTTTCGGCCCTCTTTAGGGCCTTTATCAAGGCCCTAAAGAGGGCCGAAACGTTGGAAAACGAATCTATGCAAATAAATATCACTTGATTTATGATGAAGAAATTGGTGTGCGGCTCTATGTGAAACTTTATATATATATATATATATATATATATATATATATATATATATATATATATATATATATATTTCAAAAAAGACACCCTGCCGTAGTTCTGAGAACAATCGAGCCAGTACATTAGCATGCACCGCCCTGATCTCATGTGGAATTTTAGGTTTTGGGCTCCCTTAGGGGAATCTCTGAACATCTGAGTAATGATGGGCGAATTTGTCCAGTTTTGCTTCGCCACGACTTTCACGAATTTCCCGCGAAATTCATGAAACAGGTGGAAAATTCACGAAACGCTGATTTTGACGCAGGCATCGATTCCATCGCTGCCATCAAATAATCAGCAAATTTTTGCCTGCCAAATAAAACCGTCCATCACTACATCTGAGCAACATTTTTTGGCATTGTATGTTATGTACCTACATTTACTAATATCACTTGTGGTTCTTCAATCACACTTGGAGTAAATAAATTAAATAAAATTGCCAACATATTAATAATTCTGTTTACAAAAGAATCAATGTGGTGTCACCCATTTTCTGTTACATGATGTATTCCTGGAATATGGATACGATCAATTATTGTATTTTTGTAGCAATTTAATTTTGGGGGAAATGCTTCTTATTTTACATATAAGCTTATATGTAAAACAAGAAGCATTTCTTCCACAATTGAAAAACAAATTTAATTACACGGCATCACACTTTGGCTGAAAATTGTTATTTTGTTTTGATTAATTGTATCACATGTGACATAAATATGGTCATTATGTGACTGTTATACTGATTAGAGGAACATCCTTTCTTGTAATAGGAATGGGTGACCTCGTGTCACCTGGAAAGACCTACTGGTCTGTTTGGAAAGATCAGGCAGGTAAGGTTGTACTATGGATAGTAGGTGATTATTAGTTATGTAATACTAGTGTGTGTAGTCAACTCAACACCAAAAGAGGGAGAATCTTGAAACAATTGATCATTTTCAGTTTGTTTTATGTTATAACATTCATTAAAATAATTAATTGTGAAAAGGTTACAATTCTATTTGTAATAATGGGGTAATTTATGGTTTAAGCTTCAGATCATTTTTGAAGAACTATATTACATTATACCACCAGTCATTCAAGATTTCAAAACTACATTTTCTCTGTTATAATAAAACAGTACTTTGTACTTAATTCCAACTAATCCTTATTGGAGGCAAAATAATCCTATTGGGTTTATTTAGGGGCATATTTATCAAGGGTCGAATTTCGAATTGAAAAAACGTCGCAATTCTAATTCAAAAAGATCGAAATTAAGTCGAAGTTTTTTTGGTCGAATAGCTCTATTTTAATCGAATAGGTCCGTATTTGGCCAAATTCGAATCATAAGAATTGAAGGAATAGCGCATTTGATCTAATTCGATTCAACGTTTTTCCCCAAAAAATTGGGAATTTTTCAAAGTCCACCAATTGAATCCAAATGGGTTTTAGGAGGTTCCCCATAGGCTAAAACAGCAATTCGGCAGGTTTTAGATGGCGAATGGTTGATTTCGATATTCGAATTATGTCAATAAATGTAAGGTGCTATTCATGTAAATAAACCACTTACAGAATATTATACTTTCCAAGACATCCTCTAAAGTGTTAGATACATATCCACTGCAATGTTACACATTGGGGCAAATTCACTAAGCACCGAAGCGCCGAACGCTAGAGTTACTTCGCTAGCGTTTGGCATTTTCGTTACTGCGCTAGACTTCCTTCGCCACCTCAGACCAGGCGAAGCGCAATAGAGTAGATAGGGATTGCTTCAATATAAGTCAAAAAATTTTCTAAGTCCCAAAAAACGATGGCGTGTTTTCTACATTATGGGTGATAGGCTGAAAAAGATCGAAAAATTTTTTGGGGCTCCCCTCCTTCCCCCCTACATTTCCTGACTCATGGCAACTTACCTATACAGTGGGCACATGTGTAGAGCAAAATAAAAATTTTATTTGATGTTTTGAAGGTTTTCTAGGCATTTGTAGTGCTGATACGTATTCCTCCATTGAAATTTGAATTTGGCCCCGTATGCAAATTAACCATCGCTAGCGTAACTTCGCTTCGCTTAGCGAATCAACGCTAGCGCAACTTCGCAAACTTCGCAACCTTACTCCACCCCTGAGCGCAACTTCGGATTTTTGTGAATTTGCGAAGCGCTGGCGAAACTACGCCTGGCGAAGTGTGGCGAAGTGAGGCGAAGTTACGCCTGGCGCAACTACGAATCTTAGTGAATTTGCCCCATTGAGTTTAATTACTGCAATATGGAAATGGGTATAGACTGTGAAACATCAGACTACTTAAAAGAAATGGTAGCATTAATATACAAAGCAGAAATATAAATTAAATTAAGCAGTATGGAATTAACGCTGCAAAAAAAAAGATTTTTTGTGCGAGATAGTTTGAGGACAAAGCTTAAATCTCTGGCATAGCCAAAGGAAAACACACATCCTGCTAGCAATTCTTTAGTGGTGGAAAGGCTTATCTATTGAGAGAGCTTTATAGAGACTCTGATGCATCTAAGCACAATGAAAAGAAAAAGAAGGACATGAAACAAAGAAGAGGAAGGGAAAATTTACAATACATTCAAATAAATAATGTAATTCTTAACTGCTATTAGGGATATGTCTTCTTAATGCCCTTTTTAAAAGAGAATTTTAATTATTTTGAATGTTTTTGGTTTGTTGCCTCTTCTTTCATTTGCAACCATGTTATTCGCTTGCTTCTCTCTACATTCACGTTATACTGGCTGTTGCTCGCTGAACCTTATTTAAGCAAAGAGTGTTTAGTGTAAAGCCACTACTCACCTCAGATCACTTCCCATTTAGCAGAGGCAAGCAGCAATGTTTTGATCCATGTCACATGTAGCATTGATCTAAACATGACCTCCAGCTTTAACTGTCACTGTAACCTCAGTCGGCTTTGACCAAGATCCTTTGCTGCCTTTCCGAATGTTTGTATATTGTATAAATAGCAATATTTACTTCAGCCATAACTTCTACCAGCTATTTTGCTTAAGACCAACTAAAGTCTGTCAACTACTGTTGAATCTGAAAATACACCAAGTTAATGAACAGTGGACTTTGCCTATTCATTTAATGACAAACTACCCATGTAATATATAATATACATACAGCCAAATCTATGTTTTGTAATATATGTTTTTTTCTCTCTCTCTAAATCTCTACTTTAACATGAAACAGCTTGCGAGATTGATATAGACACTTAATACATTTTACCAATATCTTTTAACTGACATTGGTATTTACTAAACTTGAATTGATCTCATTTTTTTAATTAAAAAAAGTCAACCTAACTCCCATCAATGAATTTAACTCAATTATCAAATAACGTGTCAAAAGTACGTGTCCTCCATACTGTCAGGCTCTGCTGGGATTCGAGCCAGGGACCTATGGGTTGCTGGCTCTGGTGGTTTGCAGTCAGCCAGTGAGCACTGACCCTGTCCTATATAAAGCCGGCCCTCCTCACCTTCTTTGCCTGAGCATTGACCTACACTAGCACTGTGGCATTACCTTAGCTAAAGGTTCCTGCTCTAGCCTCTTTCCTTGGTCCGCCTTGTCCTGTCTGAATTTTTCTCTGCTTGTCCTGCCTTTACCTTGAACCTAGCCTTGTTTACCTTGCCTTGTTCTGATCCTGCCTTTCCTATTCCTACTCATGTTCCAGTCCTGCTGTGACCTTGATCTTGCCTTGCTTTAACCTTGCCTTGACCTTGCCGTGTCTTCTCTTCTTAGATATTCTGTATCTTGCTCTTTTCCTTGCTCCAATCCTGACCTTGCCTTGACCTTACCTTGCACCTTGTCCTACCTTTCTTTTCCTGTCTGTAACTTGTCTGCCTAGCCTGATCCTTATCTTTCCCTGTCTTACTATCCAGTCCTCCTGCTATCCAATTCCCATCCATCCTTGTTCCTGTCGAGTCTGATCCTGATCTGCACCTGCTCTGTCCTGTTCTGATCTGACTCGATGTCTGCACTGTCCTGCTTCAGTTCCTGTCCTATCCTGTTCTGATCTGCACTCACTCCAGTCTGTTCCTGTCCTGACACTTTGTCCTCTCCGTCCTGTTCCTACCCAGTCTGCTCCAGTTCTGACATTTCACCCTCTTCAGCCTGTCCAGTTCTAACACTATGCCCTCCTCACTCTGTTCCTGCCTTTTCCTTGCAGTGTCCCCTTAGGCACATACAGCTCCAGCCTCAAGGACTCACCCTTCCCTCATCTGCCTCCACAGTGCCCCCTACCTCACAATTGACACACCTTTCTCCATGCACATGTGCCACTTATGCTTCTCCCTAGTTCTGCCCTGGGAGAAACCATGTATAAACTTGGCAGATTTAAGAAAAGAATTAAACTTTACTACAAAAATAGACAACATACTAAAAATCCACAGGTATATTGACAATGAACTGCACTGACTAATCAAAATACACAAAGTATAAAATAGAAATAAACCCAATAATAATGATATGCAAAAACAACAGCATTATATATATATATATATATAGAGGAAATCCTTACTGAAGAGAATAGCATCAGAGACCAAACTAGTTAATGTACTAAAGAAGAATTCAGTGCCATGAGATGAAGATCAGTAGGACACCACTGAACAGCTGAGTCCTAGGGTTCTGACATTGATGTCAGGAGGCTGCTCAGCATGCATGGAAATATCAGCTATGGACAATGTCATGAATACATTTTTCACTGATATAACTGAAATAATGTTAATAATAACCTTTATCAATTACCATTAAACTATTCTACTCAATGTCAATGATATTTACAAAAAGTTTCATTTTCATGGTGGCATTGAATAGTTTAAAAATGAAAGTCCTTTACCTAAATATACATTTGTGACCTCTATGTTGGCCAAAGAAGGGTGCTACAGATTTGCAACACAGAAACTATTAAGTTTCAGCAGTACTTCTCATAATGTTCTAATATTTCGAATGGGCAGATGTCTCACAGATGGCTGAATGCCGTATGTCCTTCAACCTGTGACCTTCTGTAGATTTTTATGTTTTCCTGTCTGAAAAAGAAGCAGCTTGTGTAAGTTGGATATATGGCTGTTCTTCTGGTTGTGAATTAAAGTGAGCAAATTAGCAAAGGAGATTTCTTGTAAGAAGCATGACATTGTATTTCCTGTGTCTGTCTATTATTTAAAAGCTGACAAGAAATATTACGTCTTAAAGCTCTAGACTGCAATTAATTAGTTAGTAGTGTATTGTCTGCATATGTAGAAAGATTTTTAGTACTGTAAGAGAGAGACAATTTTATTATTTAATATTGGAAATGCCCTCCATTGGAAGTTTCATTTTTACAACTCAGGTAACATAATCAATTTACAGAAATAAAAATAATACATGGGTTTCTTAATTTTATGATTATTGTTCCTTCAACTTCTCATCTTTGTATAACCTGTTTAATTCAGTTACTTTTTACTATCCATATGTACAACATGTAAAGAGATTACTTGGTGGTCTAGTGGAGGGACTCCCGCCATGCTCCTTTTCCCTTGTGCGCACCGCATGTCCACCAGTGTCCAAAAGAAAATGACACGTGTCCACCGCCATTTCCGTTGCGAAAATTCTAATATTTATAAAATAAGGGCTCACACAAGTGTTCATTACCCAATGTAGGTCTATTCTCATGCTTCCTGGATGTGTTTATCTTGTATTTCTCTTTAGTTTTTCATCCTGCCTGACCCTGACCAAGTCTTGTCTGCCTCTCATCCTGACTTTTGCCTGTAACTTGACCATTCTCTCGGATCCTGTCTATTACCACTTAACTGTGTACCGACTCAGCCTGTGACCTTGACTACTCTCCTGCCTTCCAATTTGGCCTTCATTGCATGACAAAAGCTTTAATAGCCATTTTAGGTATCATTCTATTTATAATGGTGTAGTACCTTTGTATATACATTCTATATATATACAACTGTACTACATCTAAAGTTTTATTTCTATTCTAAGGAGTAGATTCAATGGCATTTAAATCAACTTTTTATTGTCATTTGATTTTTTAGCAGAAAATATTGTGAACTCAAATTTCCAAATTTCTAATTTTCAGCACCTAAAAGCTGATGAATTTATGTGGATGTCAATGGGAGTTATATTAGCAAAATTCAAGCTATTTTTCAATTAAAATTTTCAAGCTTAATTTGAACTTTGCAATGGATGGGAACGATGTGATTTTACTTTGTTTGAGGTGTTTTTTTCCTCGTTTTAATGCAAACATGTTTTTAGGATTCAAGGTTTTTAGCAAATAAGTGCACAGTTTAGATTTTTGAGTTCAATTTAATTTGTGATAAAGCTGCATTTTAGAAAAAGATCTGCAGAAAAAGAGTCCTCAGAGTGAATAGGGTCAATTCTTGTGGTGATGGCAAAGACAAAGGGACAGATGCAAATCAGTGAGAAAAAGGTTTATCATGTGAAAATTCATGGATAAGATCCAATTTGAGATGCAATTCAATTCAGAAATACATATCTCAATGTTTATCGCATGAAAACTCTATTGAAGTCTATGGGAAAAAAAACTGGATATGAAAAGTTTTTTCTCCTTGAATTGAATCTCATCCATGACTTTTCACGTGGTTAGCCATGAGATAACTTTTTCTCACTGACCAATAGTTAGAAGGCTTGCAGAGAAGCTAGTTAGTTAAATCAAGAAACATACAACCAATTTCCCTAAATACTACTGTTTTTTAAGTTTTCTATGCTAACTTTTTTTTGCAGTAGGGGATTTTCAAAGTACACTGTGATAAATTCTGCTATAACTTCAGCATTATAAATAGGCAATGCAGATCTTTTTTGCACATAGACTTTGCACTAAAATGGAAACAAAGTCTTTGATTCGACAAAACATTTTTGGTATAAAGTGAAATTATTTATAAATATTGAGTGCCCAAATCATCACATGGTTTTTACAGCCTATGCACACGTAATTTATGCGGGGTGAAAACAATGTAAATAATATTTGAAGTTATTGTTACAATGAAATCTTTTTTTTTATGAAAAATTTCATTATTAATGATCGCCCATTTCCCCCTTGACATTAATTTGCAAAAACAAATACCACTTCAAAATGCTAAAATCATGTTTCGCATGCATTTAAAAACCACTGAATCAGTCGTCTCTAGCTTCGTTTTTTTTTTCTAATTTCAACTCGGTAGATTTCCCCCGACTTTAAAATGCATAAAGCTTCTAATACTTGCTTAGAATGACTTAGCTAATTAATAAGTTTTTTCCAATTATATTAACTTAGGATCAGAAATCTGGCTTTGCATGTAATTTCCTATAATGGCTAAATCGACAGCAAAACATGTCTCCTACCATCCGGAACTTTTATTTTTGTTTTTAACACAGTCAGTTCTCCATGGGTTTAACATTTACTGCAAATGATCTCTGTTGGGAATTTTGTTTGGATATTTGTTTTATTATAATTTTAATATCGCCGGGTTCTTTTTTTTTTATTATTATCTCAATACATTCTTATTGGAACAGATCTTTCTGTGATTTCTAAGGAATCCATCTTCCAATATTAATGGTATTTTCCTAAGAGAGGGAAAAGAGTAGGTGATAATTTGCCTTTCTATACTTGTTACCACTTTTCATGGTTGCGGCAAAAAATTATTTGGGAGGTTCCTGCATGCTGCTCATTTATACAGTTTTAACTGGACAGACACTTATCTCTTTAGCAATAAGTCTGTGTAATTAAAGGTGGAGATGTGCAAGGGTTCAGTCTCTGGCAACATGTCATAGAGCTGGCTGGTGCAATTCCTCTGTGGTTTATCAAAGGCTGCTCCTTTAATATGGAGATTACACTTATGTACTTGTCTGAACTTGAAAGGCATTTTCCTAATTTATTTATTAATGAGATGTAAATCTATTTGTACGGCACGTCACAAGTTTCTAAAAAAAAATTAAAAATCTTTGCTATTTAGCTGGCGACCAACTCAGTGATTTCAATGAAAAATAATACATTTTTTTGCTTTCCACCTTCATTCCGTTAAGAATTGAACTCCTCTATGTTAAATTTATTAATATTGCTTGCTGTCATTCAGTTTGCAGCTCTAACTGAAATATAACTTGACAGCGACCGCATTAAAGATGTATGCCATTGTATTCAACAAAGATTAATGAAGCCCGGTAAAAATAGCTGTAAAGGAGAAAGTGATCCGAATGTAAAATCAGTGAATTAAATGAGGCCTTGCATACCATTTGTTAATATGCATGAGGAGGGAGTCGGCAAATGAAAATGTCTCTCTGCGAAGTTCATTTGGGAATGTTTCAATATTGTCTGAATATCAGCAAACTATTGAACAGCGGCTTAATAGAGCCCATGTAAGACTGTGAACTGTGCATGTTTCTCATGAAAAGCATTCCGCCATTCAGTGGGCTAGTGCCATCCAAAAAGGAAGAAAAAAAAAGTGATAGAATTTAAAGAATGGTATCCTCGATGGAATATTTTTGCCACTAGCAGCCCTAGATAGAGCCCACTGTGCAGTCACTTTACATTAGAAAATACTTCCGTTTTCTTTGCTTTGATGGCAAATTCAAAATTTGCTCAGAAATAATTAAAAGTGCATTATGTAAATCAGCTTTGTTTGGGAAAAATGTCATCGTCATTCACTGGCAGCTTCTGATAGCAGACACCTCTCATCAAGTGTCAAAAGGACAGGGAGCAAATCACTTACCACAGACAGCCAGAATAACAAGCAGAAGTCACCAACGTCAACTGTCAGGGAGACCGAGACCTCTCACTCTCGATTACCTGTCAGAGCAACAGAATGCAATCACTTACCAGCTGATATAAGGAGACCATACTACATGTGAAGCATTTGTACATTTTGCATTAATTTTCTAAGATTTACTTTACATGGAAAGTTACACACAGAGGATCCTTTGTCTATTCTGTGGGTAAATTTGTACAAATGTTTGCCTTTTTATATGTACTTATAGCATGGTGCAATATATATACTATATATATATATATATATATATATATGTAACCCTTTCGACACCCCTTTGTCGGTGTTACACTCCATGTGTGGCGCTTACCTGATGGCACGGGAATTTCCAGCCACCGCCCACTGCTCATTAAGAGATTTATGCCAAACGCAAATGGGATGAATGCTGGCCTTTATACTCTGTTTTTGAGCTCTAAAATTCTCCAACGTGCAGGGCACAATGTACAAAGAAAACTGCATCTGTTTTTTGCATATTGTATCCTGCCCTGCTGGTAGTAAATAACCCTGTATTTTTCTCAAAGTCAGATTGCAATGTTTTTTTTCTTAAACTAAAAGTATTATGAGTATGTTATATACAGCTTGTGCAATATCCATCCCAAGTTAAAGGATCTCATGCTCTGCTCCTCATTCAAAAAACAAATTGGAGCAGAAGTGAAGTTGGGTACGAGTCAATTGGGGATTTTTGAAGGTTTTCATAAAAGTGTTTCTAATTGACTAATACAAATAGCACCCATGCTGTTATCTATAGCAGCCATTAAATCTTGGTTTTAGATTTCTAACCTGTAGGAGATTGAACAAACCCTTGCTGATTGGTTTCTATTCGCAACTGCACTGGTGCAAATTAGCAAATGGAAATAACGAGGAAAGGTGTTTACTTAAATTGGATGAGAGAGGCCACACATACAACATTGCTTATTGAATCCATCATTGTAGCCAAAGACATACTGTACAGCAACAGATTTTTTATAAATACCCTGAAAAACCCTGTCCAATTAAGTAATCTTAATTTCAACCTAGCATCAAATCCATCAAATTAGTTGATTTACTCCACTAATTAAGCCTGGCATAACTTTAAGTAGAAAACAAGTTATCTTGGGCAATGGGAAATCAAGAAAACAAGTAGAAGCCCCAGTAGCTGCAGTAAGTTGGGCCAATAAGACTTTGAAACACATTTAATTCTTAAAGCAAGGATTAACAGACAAATCTGAAGAATATTTACTTACTTAATGCAAAGTGCAGTTTTTTGATGCAGTTTGCTATGCTTTTCCCCCACAGTGCAACATTTTTCCCAGAATTCCATTGTAACTGTAACTGCATCCGCTCCAATTCTGGATGGTTTTCCAAAAAGCGCACAATTGTGGTTTTCCCATTAGGTGGCAGCACATAAAAGTATAAAGGGGTTTAGCCCCATGTGCTAAAGGTCTTTATTGGGACCTCACCTCTCTGGGAGGTGTTACAGGTTCAGGGGTGGCAGTTTGGTAAAAGTTAGATAGAGTTATCTAGTCATAGTGGGGGTCATTTATAAAGTTTTTTTTTGCAAATGGTTGTATTGCCCATGTTTTTCCTGAACACTGATATATTGCACTGCAACTACTTTGAGAATTGGATCAGTTTCCAGTATAGTCCTCTAACATATATAATATATATGTATAGTCCTCAATTTAATAAAATCAAAAATATTGTGAAAAGAAAGTTGGCTATCCTGGAAACTGAAAACACTATATCCAAAAGGAAGAATGTGAGGATCTCCAATAATCAAGAGCTAAATATTTTTTAAAAAAAGTAGAAAATTTATTAGGACATAAAACCTGGATACTGATCCAATTCTCAAAGCAGTTCTAGATAAAAGACATAACTTCGTCTCAAGAAAAACACAAACTCTTGGTAATATATTGTCCCCTAGTTTAATAAGAACTGACATTTCTAGAAAAAAATGGTTACATACAAAAGGGAGCTACCAATGCGGCTCAAGTGCATCACATGTAATTATATTTCTGTAACGAAGACTTTTACCTCCACCACCACTACAAAAAGTTATGATATTAAACATTATATTAATTGCAATGCAAAAAATGTATCTTTTAACTTGTGAAAAGTGTAAAAAACAAAATGTGGGCCAAACAAGTCAACATTTAAAAGATAGAATTAGAGAACACATTCTTAACATTAACAATAAGGAATCACGAACACCAGAGGCTAGACACTTTGATGAATGTAATAATAGGACATCCTCCTTTTTGAGAGTTACTGGAATAGATCAGTTCCAAATATAAGGGGTGGGAATATCTATTCAGAGGTATTAAAAATCGAGACCAAATGGATCTTTCACTTAGGTACAAGGCAGCCCCTTGGTTTAAACTTTGATTTTGATCTTTCCTGCTATATATAATAGTCATTCCTCTATTCCCTTTTTTCTTTTTCCCTTTTATTTATTTACTTTCTATTTCACATATTATAATGAATACTCTGTTTTCTGTAATTAAGATAACCCATGTAGTGTTCTGGCCTGGGGGATGTGTCCATTTCATTGGATCCTAGGATTTGTATGTCTTCTTTGAGTGACACATTGGGTAGCACCGCCTACTCATTTCCCATTGGCCATTTCTGTTTTAAATATTGTGTAGGTATTGTTTAATGTTCAGCCTATGAAGTAGTCCTTGGTAGACACGAAACGCGTCAGGCCTGGTTCTTAATTATGGAAAATAAATGTAAGCTTTTTTAACTTTTTAACAACCTGACTCTGGCTTTACTATTTGGTGGATCCAGGCTTGTGCCATCCTCTTTTGAAGTTTTCTGGTGTTTGGCTCCCCTTGCTGAAGGTCTGGGGCATGTGCACCCGGGCCCAACGTTTACAGCGGTAAGCTCATATAAAATGCTTCTAAACGTAGCATATACTGGTTAAACAATTTGTCCAAAAAATAATGCACTAAATAGTCGCGCATATAAAAATTGATGCTCGCGTCAAGATTGACGCATGTCAAAATTATTTTGACGCCCATTAACTTCAATGCGTTTTGCACAGATTTGTCCATCACTACCAGAAAGCTCTGAATTCCGGGAAGGCCATCTCCCATAAACTCCATTTTAATTACATTTTGACCATTAGGTGGCAATTTATTCAGCTGCAACTTTTTTGGGTCAGGCTTTTTGACTCCAAAAAGTAAAAAAAAAGTGCGTACTCCAGTTAAACCCTGGCAAAATCACGTAAAAGTCAATGGCAGATGCCCCTTTTACAAACTGGAAGATCTTTCTTTGATTCATGGTTTTAGAGGGTTTTTGGGTATTTTTGATGCTGACTTTTGTGCAACAATCCAAAAAAGTCTCAGTTTTCGTGATTTTTTTGCGATTTTTTAGGTCAGATTTTTAAATAAATCTCATGACATTTGGGGTTTTACAGAAAGTGAGTTAAGTTGGGGTTTCAAAAACCCTCTAAAACCACTAAAAATCAACCTTTACTAAATAGGCCTCTTATTTAGGAAAGCATGCATTTTAGCACAAGGCAAAAATATAGGGAATGTAGAAAGAACCTCACGGCACACAGGTCTACATGAAATTTTCAGTGATTTATTGAAGCGGAGTGCACTGCAACATTTCGGGGTCACCCCCTTTGTCAAGCATGACAAAGGGGGTGACCCCAAAACGTTGCAGTGCACTCCGCTTCAATAAATCACTGAAAATTTCATGCAGACCTGTGTGCCGTGAGGTTCTTTCTACATTACTGTGTTGGGGGGTTGCCGAGCGTCCACCCACGTGCACCAGGCATATCTTCACTTATCGACAAGGTGGGTGTGCTAATCCACACTACATTGGCTAAAAATATAGGGAAGCCTTTAGAGATGCAACTAGATGCAGCTACCTTGCTGAGTAGTATTTTAATGGATGTACTTTGTGACTGCATTAGTAAATGAGCCCTATTATGCACTCTACCCTGCCTGTGTAGCAAGCTGAAAGATATTTTACACCTTTTACCAGGTAGTAACATATTACACATTCACCTTCTGCTGCTTATTTCATGGTGTAAGTCAAAATTTCAAAACAGTCATATCACACTGACTTTCTTTTTATATTCACACTGTGTTGATCATTTTAGAGTCTCATTAAGGGTTCTACATAAAGTCTAACAATTTTTTTGCAAGCCAACAGGTTCCTCGATTTCATTATAAAGTCTCAGTTTGTAGGAAGAGTGCGATTTTTTTTTCGTACTTCCTATTACAGCAACATTTCACCCTTTTTCCATTTGGAAACTTAGATACTGTATATCCTAAAATTTGACACATCAGCGGGGAGTTCTTTCCAAAGTGGCGAGACAATATTAGAGAATGTCACGTATCGTAAATGGTGCCAAAGTTAGGAATGACAAATTAAATGAAACAGATATGAAATTACATGCGGAGCGATGAAAAGTTGATCCTCACTTCCTTTGAAGCTCGCATATTACTTCAGTAACTATAATTATAGAATCATTATTATTCAGTAATATTATTTTAGGCCTCATTATATGACAATCAGTAATACATTAATAGAAAGAAAATGGCAAGCAATTTGAGTCAGTCGAAAAAGAGTGTTAAAACAGGAAGAGTCTTGTTTCCATATGGTTAATAAGGGCATCTAATTAAATGGAATTAAATGGAAACTATAGGTTAAACAAAGTGTTCAGTCTATGATTACAATATAGGATGAAGGGAAATAAGAGTCTGGCCGGTCTAATTTAATCAAATTATGTATTTTTGTACTTGTTTACTATGTTAAACACTTTATATGCTTTAGGACTATAAGCCTGTCAGCTTCCAATTTTAATAAGACGTTATCATCAAAACAATACATCATGCTTCTTTTGCATTGAAAATGCACCTTTTACTATATCCTCTTATTTGTTATTAAAGAGAAATAAGGAAAATTAATTGTCAGTAAATACTAGGGCTCCAATGGTAACAAATATACCCTGTTCCACACCAGTCACAAGCCATTATGACAAATACCAATTTTGAGAAGGCCTGGTGCTCTAGTGGGGCGGCGGGGATGGTCGTTGCTCCATCCGTGGGGACGCCACAGCCTTAACCGTCTGCATGCCGATGCGCACTGCTGCTTCATTGCGTTTCTGCTATGCTATGGCACTCACGCTTGACCGCTTTCCAGGTTTAAGCGATGAGGCGCATGACGTCATTGCACCTTGGAATGAAGTTTGAATATTTAAAGGGGCCTTGGGCAGTTACTCATTGCCCAACATAAAGGTATATTTGATAGTTCCTGGCTGTGATTTATTGTGTTTCTGATCTGTTACTGACCCAACCTGTCCCTGACTTTGTCTAGTCCACTGCTTGCCTTGACCCATGCCTGTGTATTGACTTTTATCTTGGATACTGCTGTGTACTGCAACATTGGTGTGTTTGACGCGGCCTGTGACCTTGACTACTCTTACGTCTCCTGAATCTGTACTGCCTGTCCTGATTGGTTTAGACCCGGCCTGTCCCTTGGCCATGCGCCTGTTCTACTCACAACATTTGGTTCCCTTGTCTGCCCAGAACTCTCTCCCTGGTTCTCTCACGTTAAGACCTGGTGGCACCTGAGAAGCGGAGGGCTCCTCCCGAATTGGTTGTTATAGGCAGAAGAGTGAGCCGCTGCTGGGCCATGGTGCTAGTTCTGGGTTTGGGATCATAACACCAACCTGCTATCAAATAACACTTTCACATCTCTCTGAAGGAGGGCCCCATCACGATTCACTATATTGAAACAAGGATACAGTCTCTCTGGGTCCCAAATTTGATCATAAACCTCTAAAACCACTAAAATGGGACTGTTTAGGGCCGGAACTGGGGGTAGGCAGAAGAGGCAGCTGCCTAGGGTGAAATGACTGGGGGGCGCTGGTCAGCTAATTTGGGTGCGAGTGGATCAGTATCCGGGAGGAGCAGAATTAGCCGGCGAAGCAGTAGAGAGTGTGGCCCTGGCGCAGAGCCTACACGTCATCCATGGCGGTAACTGGACTTGCGCCGGTGAATGGTGCTCGCGCACATGCCCACATGAACATTGCTGCACGCATCTGCACAAGAACGCTGCTGACATGCATTCACACAAGAACGCCACTGAGCATGCACCCAAACGATGTTGCCGCCGTTGCAAGCTGACTGACTGGGCTGCCTAGGGCGCCCGGCTGGCAAGGCCCACCTCTGAGACTGTTGATAAAAAGGCCTCTAAAGGTAGACAAGAGAAAAGAACTGAGGTGTTAGCATCGCCCATAGTGCAGAGAACCCAATTCAGAAAAACTACTACAAAAGACTAGTTATATAATAATATTCGTTCTATGGAGAGTTCACTAGAATAAGGTCTAGTACACTTAGTTTTGCTTAATCTAGTCACAAAGGACAAAACCTCGTAAATATATTCCTCACCCACAGTTTGTTTAAAACTTAAGGCAATATCCCTCAAGAAGAAATAATTATTGAGAATTTTGGAGAAAGCAGCCATCCCTTGAGTATAAATACCCCACCCCCCTTTATAGACATATTTTATTGTTTTTCAGAAATTTACAATTACGATTACAGCCCCAATACTCTTATTATAACTGTACCAAATTGATGTTGGATCGACATTCTCATTTTAGTTGTTTAAGAGGTTTTTGAAACCACAAATAAATTCAAATTCTAAAATCACAAATGCCCCGAACTGTAATAAAAGATCTGAATATAAAAAGCAAGCATAAAAAAAATGGCTGACCGATCCAAAAAACATACAAAAAAAAATGAGTTTTTCTGACAATTACTAGAAAAAAAATCAGAGAACCTCTAAAAGTCCAGATGGCTAAAAAAAAGGTTCATACCTTCCATTGGTGCACATTTACTAAAGAGCGCAATTGTTTTGTTTTGCCGAAATTTTGCTAAAATGACAATTTGCCTAATTACAAAAAGAGTAGCGACATACTTCACTATCAAATTAACTTGTCGCTGGTGAACTTATGCGGAGCTTCACCAGGCAAATTTTCACTCAGGCAAACAATTGTAAATCAAAAAAGTCAAAACGCTGGTGTTTTTTCATTTAAAATGAGATTATGTTTAGAAGTAACTGTTTAAAATATTTTATTTACACTTTTTTTAACATTTGAAGCTCATGCCACATTTGTTTTAGGGTGGGCTCATGTGTAGGACAATAGAGGATCTCTGTCTTCATTTTGCTTCCTTGGACATTTTTAATAAAATGTGGCCACTTAAAGCAATTTCACCAACATCATTAATAAATACACACACATGGGGGCCGATTCATCAAGCTCGAGTGAAGGATTCGAAGTAAAAAATCTTTGAATTTCGAAGTGTTTTTTGGGCTACTTTGACCATCAAATGGGCTACTTCGACCTTCGACTACGACTTCGAATCGAAGAATTCGAACTAAAAATCGTTCGACTATTCAACCATTCGATAGTCGAAGTACTGCCTCTTTGAAAAAAAACTTCGACCCCCTACTTCGGCAGCTAAAAGCTACCGAAGTCAATGTTAGCCTATGGGGAAGGTCCCCATAGGCTTGCCTAAATTTTTTTGATCGAAGGATATGCCTTCGATCGTTGGATTAAAATCCTTCGAATCGTTCGATTCAAAGGATTTAATCGTTCGATCGAAGGAATAATCCTTCGATCGTTCGATCGCAGCATTTGCGCTAAATCCTTCGACTTCGATATTCGAAGTCGAAGGATTTTAGTTCCTAGTCGAATATCGAGGGTTAATTAACCCTCGATATTCGACTCTTGATGAATCGGCCCCATGATCTTTATATACCCACTGAATTTAAACTGACGTAAAACGTAATGTAAGTTAACAAAGTTTCACTAGGAAGAAAGTAGCAGTAGAGAAAAGTAATTTCGCTCCAACGAATCATCGGTGATGAAAGTATGCCAGCATTCTTTCGCCGACACGTAATTGCGCATTTTGATGAATATTACTATTTGTCACAAAATAACGTCTGATGTACTTGCGCAAATTCTTTTTTCCTAAAGAAAATTCACACATAAGAAAATTGTGCCTCAAGGACCTCGACTATGTTTACTTGCCGAAGTTTTGAGTTTTTTTATGGTTTTTACACTTCATAAATTTTGAATTAAACAACAAATATTTTTAGGGAAAAAATTTGATTAATCAAAAAATAGAGATTCAAATGTTAGTAAATAGGCCCCTAAATGTTAGTAGTTCAGGGATAATTATGGCTTTGAGCTCACATTTTCTAGTTAGTCACCAAAACTTTCATATATTGTAGGAATGGCATGATAATTAGGGGGTTATTTATCAAAATCCGAATTTATTTCAATATTTTTTGTTATAAACTCCGATCAAATCTGCTCATGTTTTTTATGCTTATTTATTATGAAATTTTTTCAAAATGTTGCTTTGCGGGAAAAAATCTGATTGTCATGATTTTTTCATATTATTTAATCCGATTTCCACGTTTTTTTTAAATATTCACCTGAAAACTTTGGGGTATTGCACAAAAATCATTAGGACTTCTCGCATTGACTTATATGCAACCTCGACAGGTCTGAGATGGCGGATTTTCAGATTCTGACTTTTCCATCCTTAAAGTTTAATAAATTCCGAAAAATTTGTGATTTTTTAAAAGTCTGATTTTATAAAAAAAATCACACATTTTTCGTGATTTTTGCATTCTGAGTTCAGTAATTAACCCCCTTAATATGTAAATTGAAGTAGACCTGAATAACATTGTTGGAAATATGTACATCTATCTATATATATAAATCTATATATATATATATATATATATATATATATATATATATATATATATATATATATATATATATATATATATATATATACGATCAAAAAACTGGAGCACTCATACATGAAAAGACAACTGCCTGGGTGCAGTATTCCAAAAGTATGTAAACCAAAAATGCTGTACAAAAACCGCACTCACAGGACTTTATACAGGTGCAAAAAATTCTGTTTATTATTTACGACGTTTCGGCTTCCACTACTGAAGCCTTTCTCACTTGAGAAAGGCTTCAGTAGTGGAAGCCGAAACGTCGTAAATAATAAACAGAATTTTTTGCACCTGTATAAAGTCCTGTGAGTGCGGTTTTTGTACAGCATTTTTGGTTTATATATATATATATATATATATATATATATATATATATATATATATATATATATATATATATATATATATATATATATATATTAGGGATGCACTGAATCCACTATTTTGGATTCGGCCGAACCCCCGAATCCTTCGTGAAAGGTTCGGCAGAATACCGAACCGAATCCGAACCCTTATTTGCATATGCAAATTAGGGATGGGAAGGGGAAAACATTTTTTACTTCCTTGTGCAAATTAGGATTTGGATTCGGTTCAGTTGGGCACAGGGATTCGGCTGAAACGGAATCCTGCTGAAAAAGGCCGAATCCCTAAAATATATATATATATATATATATATATATATATATATATATATATATATATATATATATATATATATATATATATATAATTCAGCATAGGCAGCAGCACTCTGATCTGGATCTGTTAATTTGATGGTGGGTGCTGGATCAAAATTTGTTATCATAGAATTCCACAAGGAACCGCACTCCAACTTGTTCTCATGAATAAAGTCACATTTTATTGTATTCAATTTGCGTGTCCAATGTTTCGGCCCACCTTGACAAAGGCCCTAAAGTGGGCCAAAACGTTGGACACTCAAATTGAATACAATAAAATGGGACTTTATTCATCAGAACAAGTTATATATATACATACTAGGGATGCACCGAATTTTTCCTTAATATATATATATATATATATATATATATATATATATATATATATATATATATATATATTATTATTATAACTTTAATCAACCTGTGCCAAGGGCAGCTTTTTAAGGAACAATGTCACATTCTTTTACTTGCAGTTGGTTGTTATTAAATAGGTAGATAAGTCAGTCAGGAAGCAGCTTGCATTATGGCAGGCAGATGGCACATAGAAGGGTAATGCCTCTTGGGGGTGGATGGATCATCATCTACACAGACACTAATTTCCTACTTAATAGGAACAGGTACAGTGGCTTTTTACCTGAGAGATTAGGAGACGGTATAGAAAGTGCACTCCAGTCAACGGGGTTGATTTTGTGATATTTATGTAAATTTATGAGAATCTGGAAGTATGGTACTTTAGAAAGCAGATCTCTTTATTTAGAACTAATACTGATATTAAAAACTACTGTCCCACAATTACAACTCTGTGTTTTGAATGTCTTAATAAAATGGCTTGTGGAAACAGTGCAATAAAATATGTTTGTGTTACTTTATCATAACAGGTATAGCTATTATACAATACCTTTTATGAGGAATTCCTACAGTGTAATATCAATGTCTTCTAGTTGGCATTAGCTAACCCAGCGTAAATTCACACTGATCCATGCTTTAGTTCTTTAAAGTTCTGCAGGAATGGTTAGAGGAAAATATCCCTGTTTCTGGAGAACCCCAATTAAACACTTATTAGCAAGTTGAATAGTACAGATATGGGATCCATTATCCGGAAACCCATTATCCAGAAAGTTCAGAATTACGAAATGGCCATCTCCCATATAATGAAATAATCCAATTTTTTAAAAATTATTTCCTTTTTCCCTATAATAATAAAACAAGATGTAATTAATCCTTATTGGAAGCAAAATCAGCTTTTTTGGGGTTTATTTCATGTTTACATTATTATCTAGTAGACTAAGGGGCAGATTTATCAAAGGTCGAAGTGAAATTTGGAATTAAAAAAATTCATATTTCATGCTATTTTGTGTTCTTTGACTAGGGAATAGTCCATATTCGATTTGAAGAAAAACTAGAAAATTCGAATATCGAAATTGATCATGTACTGTCTCTTAAAAAGTTCAACCTCGACCATTCACCATCTAAAACCTGCCGAATTGGCATTTTAGCCTATGGGGGACCTCCTAGAACTTATTTGGAGTCAATTGGTGGACTTTGAAAAATCAAAAGTTTTTTTTGGAAAAACTTTGAATCTAATTAGATCAAATGTGCTGTTACTTCAGTTTATACGATTCAAATTCGATTGAAAACTCACCTATTCCATCGAAAACTGACCTATTCGGCCAAAAAAAACCCCAACTTTTCTTTTTTGATAAATTTTGATTTTTTTTGGTCTTTTGGTTCAAAAAATCTCCCATCACTTCAAATTCAACCCTTAAAATATGAAGATCCAAATTACAGAAAGATCCATTACCCGGAAAACCCCTCGTCCTGAGCATTTTTGGATAGCAGTTCCCATACCTGTACACGTTTCTTAAGCAGGCAGTAATTCCATGGTTCTATATGCAAGTTCTGCCAATAGACACTGCTCCTTGTGTAAACTGAAACACCATTATTTGCTATAAACTATTTTGTCCGAATGCATTACTGGGTGTCCGAATAATTTTGAGGAGCATCAATTTTTGTGCATGCCACAATTTTTATGCATGAAATTCATGTGAAATATGTGTGAAATTCAACGAGAATCCATGCCTGGAGAATTTATTCGCCCATCACTACCATTCATCATAAGAGGAAGGATGGATGCATTGGCAACCAAGTAGAAGGGCAAGAGTGTAGACACAAATACAGGCTTGTTATCCAGAATGCTCGGGACATCGGGTTTTCTGGATAATGGATCTTTCTATAATTTCATATCTTAAGTCAACTAAAAAATCATGTAAACATTAAAAAAGTTTGTCATTGCTTCTATAAGGATTAACTACATTTAGTTTGGATGACGTAGAAGGGAATGTTTTAATTATTATAGAGTAAAAGGAAATAATTAAAAAAATTGATTATTTGGATAAAATGGAGTCTATGGAAGACATCCTTTCAGTAATTCAGAGCTTTCTGGATAATGGGTTTCTGGATAAAGGATCCCATACCTGTACCTTACTGAATATGCACTGTTCATTGCATCCATTCCATGCACCTGCGTGATCCCAAATGCTTTGCTCCAGCATAAACAAAAAACATCTGGTAAAAACGCTTTCCAAATAGTCAATGATATAAAATGATCAAAAATAGATATGTGCCAAAACTATTAATTTCTGGTGAAATCGATAAAATAAATTAAATATGATTGAAAATTCGTTTTCAATCATTTGTATATTGGCATTTATAAAAAAATGTTCACTAAAATTATATTTACAAAATGTAAGAAGTAAATTGCAATTTTGCATAAATATTTTCCAGCTGTGGAATTAAAATCTTTTAAAAAATCTGCTTATTCAATGTTGTGAAAATTAAAAAATGTGTTGGAGGGAGGAAATTTGTACCTTATTTACCAAGATGCATTGACTTTTATATATACATGCATTTGTTCCCATATCCATACCACAATATATTTTTATCTATTCCCTATGCCAGAAAAGAAGAATTCTGCATAAGAGAACAAAAGGTTTTTGCAAGATGTTCTTATTTCTATTATATAAATTCACAACAAAGCCTATACAGTAAATTCCTAGATAAAAAAAAATAAATGATCAGTTGCAAATTAGATATTCTCATGGCCGCTTAGAATTATTCTTCAGGACGGAGGGCTCAATTTTCCAATCTCAGGTGTATGATTAAAATCAATTAAATCAGTCTTCCAATGTCAGAGGCAAGATTCTCCTGACAAATGAAATTATGCAAAAAAAAGTGTTCTCTTCACTCTCCTCAGCACCAATCACATCCACAAATGAGATTAAAATTCTCAGCTCGGGGATTTCAAAGTGATATTTTCCATAAGAACATGAAAAGTCCCGGGGAACTTTGTAGTCTGTGGTGGTGAGATTTTGATAGCCTCTGAATGTTAGATATGTTCATTTCATCACTATCTAAAGTGAAAAGTTAAACAGAGAAGTTTAACGATGCCTGAATCATACACATTTTATTGGAAATTAAAAATTTATTTGCAGAAATATAAAATCAATAATTTATGTGGCTTCTCTTTTGTGCAGTATTCCAAGAGCAAAACATGCTACTTCACTATTGGAAAAAACAGCAAGAAGGTCCACATTCCACGTTTACTTAATCAATAAGCATATTTAAGAAACCATGTCAGGATTTGCATGCTATATTAGTTATTTAAGGTATTTTTTTGCAGTGTTTTGAATTCTGATGATCTTTAGAATGCCATAAAGAAAACATTTGAAATAAGTTGAATATGGAAGAAGGTGTTTTTGACTTGAGAATACCAATATTAAAGGTATGAGGAGGTGACATTTATAGCAAGGAGCTGCCCATGGCTCTCATGATATTCACAGTATACTTTAAGGGTGCTGTCCAAAGAGCAATTTTGGATGGAATTTAATGTGTTTTTTACCCACAATGAAGAATTTTCCCCCACAAAATCCCAACGTTCTTGCAGCCAAGCACAGTATCTGATGGTCCAAAATATGGGAGTGCATTTTGAAGAATCAAACCCAATTAAAACCAAAGTTTGGTAGTGTGAGGTCTGGGTCATTTCTTGTGCTGAGAGGTTTGCATGTTGGGAGCCGTTCTTAGCACAATTGTGCCCTATGCACAAACGTGCAAACTCCATTTGACTTGAATCAGCACTGAATTGAATTGCACTGAAAATTATTTAAGTTCAGATAACTTTATTTTAGGAACTCCACTTCAAAATAATGCATGTGCCTTATGCTTCAGGTACAATTGCACTGTGATTTTTGGTGCTGGCCGTCGAAGTGGCAAAAGCTCCAGGGTTCCTCTGCATCACTTCATCAGAACCAGGGCCGGAACTTGGGGTAGGCTGAAGAGGCAGCTGCCTAGGGCGCAACAATTGGGGGGCGCTGGGCAGCTACCTCTTCTTCTCCTCTTCCTACCCCTAGACTGGACCTGCCACTGCACGAACGTCGTTACTGCGCCTCTAGGCGCATGCGCATGCGCGCACCAACATCTATATGGGCATGTGTGCAAAAGCCTCTACTGCGCTCCAGAGTTTCTCTGCATCACTTCATCTGAACAGACTGACAATGTCTTTTCTGACTTACCCCAGAACACACAAGTGCAAGGAGCGTCTTTGAACACAAGTACCTTTAATTAATTAAATTACTCTAGCTTGTCTATCAATCACTTTTTGTATGAAATCTGTGTATTCCATGTATATGCCCATATGTCGTACAAAATATGTTGGCACTTTATACATTTATGTTAATAATAATCATAATAATCATATTTGTGTGTTTATTTATAATTATATCCCTCTCTTGCATGACTTTCAAGCTGTCAGTTTTTTGTATGGCAGTCTGGATTTGTAAATTTTATTTACATGAGATTTTAATTTCCTTTCAGCAGTCTGGTTATCTACTTTAGAAAACTCTAAAGGGGTTATTTATCAAAGGTCGAGTTGTTTTTTCCATAAAAAATCGAGTTTTCAAGGGTATTTTTCAGTCAAAAATATTTTTTTTAATACCTCGAAGTTTTAAATAGCTTGAATTTTAAAATACACCATCTAAAACCTTTCCAGGTTATGTAGCAATCAATGCCAGAGTTCCCTTGAACCATTTGAAGATATTAATAGCGTTCAAGATCTTTGAGTCTTTTTCAGTGGGTTTTGCTCGAAAACTCGATCAATCTGAACAAATCGACGTTTTTTTCTGCAGAAAACTCGATCAATTTGAGTATTCGAGTTTTTCACCTTGACTACACTGATTAAAGTTTTTTCATTCAAGTTTTTTCTTAAATTAGAAACCATTCAAGTTGTGACTTCATTCCAGATCTAAAAAAGCTCACAAAGTTCTAAAAATCAAGCTTATTTATTAAAAAACTCAAATCTCAAATACTCAAACACTGAGAAAAAATGTGAAAATAAACGGAGAAAAATCACATTTTTCTTATCCTTTTAAAAACATATTTAAATACTATATTAAAAAAAAATCTCTCGAATTTTACCTAGGACAACTTCCATGGATTTCTCCAGCTTTTAAATGATAACCATGGTTAAAAATTCAAATATTGATCAATCTGCCCCCTAGGGAGCAGATTTCCTGCTTTGTCAGTGCTTACTAGTGATAAGCGAATCTGTCCCTTCTCGCTTCGCCAAAAAATTTGTAAAACGGCGAAATTTTTCAAAACGCATTGAAGTCAATGGGTGTTTTTTCTTATTACGACTTTTCTAGTCCTAATGCATTAAAGTCAATGGGCGTTTTTTCTTATGGCGATTTTTTTTCCCAAATGCATTAAAGTCAATTGCTGTTTTTTCTAAAGGTGACTTTTTTGTCCTAATGCATTAAAGTCAATGGGCGTTTTTTCTTATGGGGACTTTTTTTGTCCTAATGCCTTTTTTTAAGTCAATGGGCATTTTTTCTTATAGGGACTTTTTTTTCTCCTAATGCATTAAAGTCAATGGGCTTTTTTTCTTATGGGCATTTTTTCTCAGCTATTTTTTGAAATTTCGCTGCGTTTCCATGGCTGATAAATAAATTCGCTTATCAGTAATGCTTACTATTCTATCCATGTATTCCAGGAGAATGTACATGTTGACTGATAGGACAATGTTAACTTGGGACAATCCTGAGCTGCTTTGCTTTGGGACACAGATAACAGGATCCAAGAAACATGCAGATGGTCCCATCCAAGGAGAATAAAAGCTAAGCTCACACAGTGTAATGGCTAATAACTTAATTTATAAGAAAACAAAGGCTACTATTACACAGTTTACTCCTAGAACTAATGCCAATGATGGTCCAATGATCTTAATGAGCATAGTGTCTCATTAACACAGTCTGAAAGACTAAGATTTTTAACTGTCCTCCATTGGGGTAAGAACACCCTTAAAAACATAGCTGGTCTCACATCTTATTATAAACACAGTTTCAAACACACCATTCACAGTAGAAGGACATCCATTATGGATGTAGAGGAATGTATTTGACACCCTGAAGCAACCAGAATGTGCTGGAGATTATTTTTCCTGTATAGTCAGAGGAGGAAATTAGTTTAGTCATGGTTTCGCAAACTTCTAAAATTCTAACTTCAATAAATAGGCCTCCAAGTTTCATTAACAATAATTCATAAAATGTTTCACTATCTACTTTACTTTCAATGAATAGATGCAATTAAAGTCAGTGTGATCACTGAGAACGAATAATTGCCCTTGTTTTTGCATATTGGAATAAGAGATACTGGTCACTGGTTTGTTGAGATGGTTGAGATGAAGTTCTAGACTAGTTATTTTGATAGTTATGATTGATGGCAGCATTTTTGAACGATTAAGGTTAGGCAGGAGAAGAGCATAATTAAATCCTGAAAGGGTTGAGTGGGAGAGAGTGATTAAAAGAAGTGAAAATCAATATAAGTGGATTTTTTTAAAATAACAAATGTCATGACAATTATTAAAATATCTGAATAAAAACAGTACAAATGTAAAATAACGCTGAACAATCCAAAAAAATACCAATACCTAGTTTTTCAGACAATTTCTAGCAAAAAAATCCAAAAACCTCTTAAAGTCCTAATTGATTTAAAACGGTCCAATAGGATTTATGCAGCTCCCATTGACTGCTATAGGACAACTGTTACCGGGTAAAGTTTTGTATTAAATAGATCTCACATTTTTAGAGCTTTTAAAATGAATAGGAAAACCACAAATTTTACAGATTCGTGGAAAAAAACCAAATTGTAATTGTTAGTAAATAAGCCCCATAGTCAGGGGCAGATTTATCAAGGGTTGAAGTGGAAATTTGAATTTTCAAATTCGAATATCATGTTCGAATTTCATATTCGAATTTATGAGGTTTTTTTTGTGAAATTCGACTACGGAATAGTTAAAATTCGATTCAAGTTTTTTTTAAAAAAATTTAATTTTATTTTGGAAATTATCATGTACTATCATTTTGAGAGTTCAAATTTTTAAACCTGCCAAATTGTTGTTTTAGCCTGGGGGGGGGGATGTTCCGGGATCGTCTCTAAACCCTAAATTCGACCTCTCAGTATACACTCATTCATTTACTCCATATGAACTGGTATGATAAAATTCAAAATACCATGTGAAAAAAATAGGACCACAAGAAGGAGCTTAGGAGATTTATTTTCTCATTTTTATATTTTACATTTTACATCTGTAGTTGTCTTGTGGGGCTTTTCCTCCCTTTTTTTTTTTTTTTTACAGTTCTGAAAATGGCACCCCATATTTCTGTTGTTGGTGTTCTGTTGATTTCTGTTTTCTTGTTAATATTTCATAACCTAAAATGGAAAGCAATGTTTATACCTAATTGCTTGTGATTAAATATGCTAATTACATTTTGGAATATTAATGACACATACGGTTTCTCTGTACTAAGTGTTTTAATTATGCAGTGACACAACATGGCAAAAAATAAAAACAAATTACTGTGAAGAATGCTATGGTGTATGTAAATATATTGATTATAACAATATCTCCTGAAGTTCGGAATAAATCTTTCCTGCAAACCAGTACTCATGGTGTCAAAAATCTTTCATAAAACACGCTGAAGCTCGTTCCATGGTTTGCAGCTTGATTTCATGCAGTTGAGTTGGTTAATTAGCTTCCATAACAAATGCAAGTGTTTACTCTATAAAAAATTCTGGCTGTGTACACAATTTTTCACACAGCTGTATAAGTAAATTGCCACTTGCCTTGTATTCAGTAACAAAAGACTACTAGCATTTGTGCTTCCAATGCCTTCCATTCAGTTTCATTTATTATTAATTATATCCACCCATATAAACCCATATATTTTCCCAGCATACACATATGCTTAACTGGAAACAAAAACAATATAATTTACATACAAGAAAAAGCAGGGACACAAAGGAAAATGTAAAAGCACAATGTGTAAGTACAAAATGTAATGGACTAATTATGGATGAAAGCACTTTCCATCTTTTAGTACCTTTATATATTCACCACTTGAAGTTATATTTATACATTATGGGGTTTATTTATAAAACTCAGAATGCCAAAAACCCTGAAAAATTTGTGGGGAAAAAAACACAATTTTTTGGGGATTTATTATACCCCAAGGATGGAAAAAGTCTGAATCCGAAAATCCAGCATCTCAGAACTGGCCAGGTTGCATATAAGTCAACGGGAGACGTCCCGAAAATTTTTTGATCTGCTCTGGGTTTCGTTCAATAATGATTTCGTGATTTTCGGCAAAAAAAAGGTTTTCGGGTGGAAAATCCCAAAAATTTGTACAATTAGTTTTTTTTTTTTAAATTATGAAATTATGAAAATTATGAAATTTTTTCAGGAAATTTTATCGATAAATAAGGGGTAAAAACCTGAGCTGATTTGGTAGAAGTGTTTTTAAGAAAATAATGAGATAAATTTGACTTTGATAAATGGACCTCCCGATCTAGTTTCAGCCTTGTTTGTAAATTTTGACATCACAATTAACTGAAAATGCAAAGCTGCTGCAGTACCTCATCTTTGCTTCTGACTGTGATATCAGCAAAAACAGCTACTTTTTTTTTACAGATAATGTAAATTGTAATTTTTAATCCTAAAGGCTAAAAAGGACATGGGACTTTTTGCTAATAGCTCTCATCTCAATAAGACCCATGGCAATCAGAACATTTTGGGCCACTTGAAGCAACTTCTTAATCTGCTGGATGTGAAATACGATAGCCTATGGCACACTGTAGTGCTATTAAGCAAGCAATAGAGGAGATTGCATTTTCAAGCAATACTTCAGTACCTTCTTAATGGCACTGCAGTGTGCCATAGGGCAAAACATTTGGCGTTTATCTGATTGAGAAGGAGCAGCAGGCGTGGAAGGGCATTGCCAAAGGAAATTGTTCTCTTTTGTTTTTCTTAAGTGTAGTTGTATTACATTATCAAAAATACATACAAGATACTATTACAGGTATGCGATCTGTTATCCAGAATACTCTCGACCTGGGGATAACGGATCTTTCTGTAATTTTAAACTTCACATCTTAAGTCTACTAGAAAACCATGTAAACATTAAGGGGGTTATTTATCAAGGTCCGAATTTATCTCAGTATTTATATCCAGTGTCGGACTGGCCCACCGGGATACCAGGAAAACTCCCGGTGGGCCCAGGTGTCAGTGGGCCTCTTGCTTCTAATCATTTGGCCTTTTTTATGGTTAATATCAATTTCTATGAGAACAAAGAACCTAAATAGATGAATTAATAGATTATAGTATGTAAAGAAAAGAGACTAGTAGAATGGAGGTTGAGTAAGGAGAGGAAGAATAATAGTAATAAGAGTGGGCCCCCAGTCTAAGGTTTTTGGGTGGGCCCCAGTCCAACTCTGTGTGGGGGCCCCTGAGGTAGCAGTCCCAGTGGGCCCAGGACCCCCAGTCCGACACTGTTTATATCAAACTTCGAGCAACAGAACGGACCTTATTTATGAAGAAAATAGGCAGGAAAAATTGGGTTGGGCAAAATTTCAGAGCTTTCTCCGAAAACTCTGAATTGTTTTCTGAGTTTTCTGCAAAAACAATGATTTTTCGGATTTTTTTTGCAACAAAATCCTGAAATCATCGGATATCAGTATGGACATCAGCACAGACACTGGGACCTTCCCCATTGACTTATACAGAACCTCAAGAGCTTTTAGATGCCAGGGTTTCGGATTCAGAGTTTTTAGACCATTGGACTTTAATAAATCTCGAAAAATACGTCGTTTTTTTTTTTTTGCTCTGAAAACTACAAATTATTCGAGGTTCGGATATTCGGACCTTGATAATTAACCCTCTGAATAAACCCAATGGGCTGATTGTGCTTCTAATAAGGATTATTAAAATATTAGTTTGGTTCAAGTACAAGTTTACTGTTTTATTATTATATAAAATGGAGTCTATGGAGTAATGGAGTAATTCAGAGCTCTCTGAACAGCGGGTTTCTGGATAACGGATCCCATAACTGTATGGAGATGCAAAGTTTGCTCCGCTTCTATCTTCAATAGCCACCAATAATTACAAACGTATGCTTTGTTCCTATGAGTTACTAGACCTGGAGCAAACTTTGTACAAGTTACACTACTGCCGTGTATAAAAATAAGGGTTTTTTGTATTTCCTTTATAAAGTGGAGTATTTCAGTTAAAGAGTGCAGTGTAAAAAAAGAAACATGAGAAGCTGACAATACATCAGGTAGGGGAACAGGGTGAAACCTAAGAAGGATACCTGCTAAAGAATGTCTTAATACTTTTCTGATTGATAATAATTCACCTGATTACTTTAGGTATTCAGTATTAGATATGCTGAATTCTTTTGTTAAACAATAATAGTGTGGCGGTAGCATTTTTTTTCCGAGTTTTCCGAGCTCTCCGTTTGAGAAAAAATACAAATTTAAATAGAACCTGGAAAAATGTAAATGTTTTTTTCATTTTGATTATTTTTTTCTGCAACCTAATATGACCACGTTTTTTGGATGCAATTTTATACATTGATATGCTAGTGATCCACAAAAAAATTGCAATCCTTTCTTTTTGTTGTGATCTATTTTGCAACAAGGATTTGATTCCAAAATAAGTACATCGCCTCCTATAAATAAAGCATTTTAGTTACTACACCCCACTCTATACTGTAGCACACTAGTCAAATACGACAACAAAACACTTTTAGTGTCAAAAAACTCTTAAGTTGTGTTGTGAGCTTGCAAATGCCCCCACCTGAATAAATAAATATATGTATGTTGTTTAAATATAAGTTTGTGTTAACGCAAAAAGTGTATGGGGCACATATACTATGGGTCGAATATCAAGGGTTAATTAACCCTTGATATTCGACCATCGAAGTTAAATCCTTCGACTTCGAATATCGAAGGATTTACCGTATTCCGTTCGATCGAAGGAAAAATCGTTCGATCAAACGACTAAATCCTTAGAATCAAACGATTCGAAGGATTTTAATCCATCGATCAAACGATTTTCCTTCAATCAAAAAAACCTTCCCCATAGGCTAACATTGGTGCTCGGTAGGTTTTAGGTGGGGAAGTAGATGGTCAAAGTTTTTTTTAAAGAGACAGTACTTCGACTATGGAATGGTCGAATAGTCAAACAATTTTTAGTTTGAATCGTTCTCTAACTTGGTCATACCAGATTCAGATGAACGTCAGTGGTGTGATGCAAAAAGGAATTAATGTTTTTATGAGAATTATTTTCACATTAGGAGATTCCACTCAGAATGACTCCATAGTGTGAGATTCCATTCTGACTGATGTCCATAGTGTGAAAACACCATGGGAGGATTCTTATTTAAATCCATTGGTCCTTGTCACATAACTGCTGCACTATCCAACCTCCCTTTTTTGTGGAAACATGTCGACCTTTTCACAAGTGGTGTATATTTCTTTTCTAGTTCACTGCAGATGTATGTTTCCAAATTACAGAAGGCTCTGTGGGACCTGGTAATAGTGTACTTGGAGGAACCTCCGGCACTCTGCCTGGTGTTGCCCTACAACAGTTATACCCAATCAGTAGGGATGGGCGAATTTGACCCATTTGCCGACGCCCATTAAAGTCTGTGCGTCAAAATATTTTTTTGAGGCACGTCTTTTTTTTTTTTGACGCACGGTGCCATACAAGTCTATGGGCGTCATTTTCGCGGCGAAACAAGGATGAAAAAATTCACCCATCCCTACCAATGAGTTGTGAGCAACATGTTAAAATCTTGGTTTGAAGGCAACTTTTGGTTGCATAAAAACCTTGGGGCAGATTTACTAAAGTGCGAAGTGGCTAACGCTAGTAACTTTTCACCAGAAATCACATCCACTGGGACATCGCCAATTCACTAACAGGCACAAACGACCATTTGCTAGCGAAAAAGACCATCGCTAGCATTCATTCGCATTCTGTCGCCAGGCGAATTTTCGCTCAGGTGAATGGTCTTTGCTCCGCAAATTCACTTAAGTGGGGATTTTACTGAATGTTACCGCTTTCTTCACAGTTGACTTCGCCAGCTTAGACCAGGCAAACTGCTAAAATAAAGCTAGCACTTACATCATATCCTGTGTGCCAAAAATGCTTTAACGTTTAAAAAACGCAGGCGACTTTTTATAAGCGGGATTGCTGGCAAAAGTCGTTACTTTGGGTTAACATTTTTTCCCGGACATTTGAGGGCCATGGAACATTCATTTTACAATGGGCTCATGTCTAGGGCATTATATTATCCCTTTTGTCTTTATTAAGTTTCCTTGTAATAAAAAGTGGTGACTTCAAGCATTTGTTCTAATAAAGACGTCCATACAACTTTAATGTACCCGCCCTATTCAAATGGACTTATTTACTTTTCGCTAGGCATAAACGAACGCTAGCGAATCTTCGCTATGAAATGCTCACACTGAAGAAGTATCACTAGCAAAAAGTCGTCAGCGTTCAGCACTAAGGACGCAACTTTGCGTTTTAGTGAATTAGCGTAGTGGTAACGAATTTGCCTGGCGAAGTGCTGCAAAGTGTGTGAAGCAGTCGCTGGCGACAATTCGCCCTTTAGTCAATCTGCCCCCTTGTGAACCTCCTATAGGCTGCAAGTAGGGGTTACCAGTATCCAATTACAGTCCATATTTGGCTCATTCTGTATGTTTCTCTCCAACTTTTTTTTACATTTGAACATAAAAAGGTTGAGGTGCCCTGCCCTACAAGGTGCAGAAATGGTTAGCTTTAGTGATAAAAAAACTAAAACTGGTGCATTTCAGTTTGCCAATAAATTCACAAAACTGCGGAAAAATTTGTGAAACCAAAAAAATGTCACCTACTCTTAGGGGCCGATTCACTAACTTTGAGTGAAGGATTCGAAGTAAAAAAACTTTGAATTTCGAAGTTTTTTTTGGGCTACTTCGACCATCGAATGGGCTACTTTTCGACTTTCGACTACGACTTCGAATCGAAGGATTCGAACTAAAAATTGTTCGACTATTCGACCATTCGATAGTCGGAGTACTGTCTCTTTAAAAAAAACTTTGACTCCCTAGTTCGCCATCTAAAACCTACCGAACTCAATGTTAGCCTATGGGGAAGGTCCCCATAGGCTTTCCTAAGTTTTTTTGATTGAAGGATATTCCTTCGATCGTTGGATATTCCTTCGATCGTTGGATTAAAATCCTTCGAATCGGTCGATTCAAAGGATTTAATCGTTCGATCGAACTATTTGTGCTAAAATCCTTCAACTTCGATATTCGAAGTCGAAGGATTTTAATTCCCAGTCGAATATAGAGGGTTAATTAACCCTCGATATTCGACCCTAGGTGAATTTGCCCCTAAATGTATTGGAGTCAATGGGAAGGCAAAATTATTTATGGTTAAGGTTTTTTTTAGCTCTACAATAAATATATTTTTCCCTACATAGTTAGAGAAGCTCCTTTCCACTATGCCACAGCTGTTTCTCATAGAAAAGAATGGCTCCCACATTGTCAATTTCTTCTAAATATGGCATTAGACCTCCTTAGATAACCCAGGGGAGGGCTGAAGAGGACTCCCGTCATATTGGTTGCTGTGGATGGTGAAGGGTCTGATAATAATGGCATCTTTCCCCAGCAAAAGTGAAGGTATTGTGAAATTGAAATGCAGATTCTCAAAGATTTTTTGCAGCAAAATCAAACCTGGCTAAAAAGTTGACTCATCTCTAGTCATCTTTACCAATTTATATAAAATGCAAAGACAAGAGAATATAACACTTTTAGAAATGTGTGACCACATACAACTGCGAAAAATGAACGAGAAATGAATATGAAAAAATGGAAGTTTGTACTTGTGGTGGTTAGCATTATAAGAGAGTGAGTAGTGATAGACACCATCAAGTGATGCCGCTTAATTTTAACTGCACAAGAGAGTGCACTGAGGTGGAAACAATAGAGGAATTACACCATCTGCTGCTGAAAAAAAAATGGATGCAAGCCAGAATAATTATTTAATATTTAGATCCTGTGCTTCTTGTGATGCAAAGCTTTTCCATTCGCAAGTCTCTCTTTCTGTGTTTGTTTCTCCTTTTGTACATAGGAGCACGACGGTAGCTTATAAATAAAAAATTACAACAATAAGAAGAAGAAGCTTCCAATATGCAGCTGACCAACAAGGATATTCGAGGATAGCGATAATGGAAGGACTAATTAGCAAAACTTTCTCCAATTAGAATCCAAGCTCAGTTGTAGTTCACGGAGTCCAATAAAGAGTTTAGCCTTTGCTTGATTTGTAATTGTCATTCCACTTTGGATTTTTACTTGTGAAACGACATTAGTGATGATAGGAATAATATAGGATTGTATATCTGTGTTATTAAAAACCCAGCAAACACAAATGCTTCAGCTATTACAGTAACATTCCCTTTTAACAAAATGCAGTGGGGTTGTTTGCTAACATAGGTGATACATTGCACTGTGCAGATGCCACTAGCAACCAATTAGCAATTTGCTTTGACTGATCCATAACAGTTAAAAATGAAAGCAAACATCTGCCTGGTTGCTATAGGCAACTGCACTGGTGCAATTTAGCACCTATGTAAGTAGAGGGACTCATAAGGACTACAAAAGCCACTTGCTTCCCCTTTTCTGAATAAGGTGCAAAAGCACAGGGCACATGGATGAAAAGGAGCCCCATAAATAAGGCTAGGGTCAAATGGGGCAGAAATCATCCTGCTAAAATCCGCAAGCCAATTTCAACTCCGACCACTAGCAGAATCCTCTTATGTCTTCACTTCCAGAAGCTCGGGCGTGAATACACGTAGAGGATTTTGTGTTGAAATCCACCAAAGTGAAGAAGTGAATGGGGACAGCCGGCAACGGATTCTCCCTTTGTGTGTTGCTTAAATGAGAAACGTTAGAAGAATTTCTCAACCTGCACCAGACCCCTCCTGAAATGCACCCGGCCCGGGACCGCTTCTGGCCTCTTTTACTAGACCCGCGCCTGCCCCGCAGTGACGTCACAAAAGGGGCGGTAAGGGTGCAGTCGGAAGTCTATAAATTCCAGTGCCGGAAGCCAGCAGTACTAGATTGCGGGCAAGGAGAGCAAGAGAAGAGCTCGACCCGCACCCGCCCGCGACCCAAAGATTTTGTGCAGGAGTCGGCCCAAACCCGCGGGTCCCTCGGGTTTCAGGTCGGCCCGCACATCACTATTTAGAAGTTCCACATATTATGCTTAAAGGATAACTAAAGCCCTACATGCGACGATGTCTATAAATCTCTTCTGTATTTCCCATGCACATTTCAGTCACCCACATAATATAACCCAATGCTGGAGGGATTCACAGTCCTTTATAAACCTTGTTGGGGCAGTGCCTACCTGCCTGTTCTCTGACTCTCTTACTAGAGTAATTGAGTGTCCTTTCATTTCTGTCTCGTCTTTCAGACCACCTTGTTCTTGTATTTTTACTTTGTGAGAGTGCTGCTGACCCTTATCTAGCCCTTACCTGACCTGATTCCGCCTTCATCGGGACTGTTCTATTGCTTGCTCTGCCTGCAGGACCAGAAGAGTTATTATATTCAAGCGAAATGCAGTGTTCAAAGTTCAATTGTTTTATGCAACTTACTGTTTTTTACTAAAATTTGCAGTGGTTTCTCCAGAATTCCAGTATCATTGTGGGAAGTTGCGCCTGCTGCAGCAAAACTAATGCAATCGAAGGTGTACGTGTTTACATATTGCAAGTTGCAGCTAACATTTTCAGATAGGGGATTGCAGCGCTTCTCTTGTGCACAATTAAAACAATATCAGTACATTATAGCTTTGTTACATAGTTAAGTTGGGTTGCGGCATCAGTGGCCCCCACTCACCCTCCCCGGGCCCCTGACCCCCCTTCACTTATCGACAGAAACGGAACTAGAGGGGGCGGGCCCTGGCACAGGACGCTAAACGTAAACTGGCCGGGATATGCGCGGCGCACTGACTGCCGGGGGGCCCTGAGGGGGTGTGGGCCCTGGCCCACTCGCACCCCCTGCTCCCCCGGTAGTTCCGCCCCTGCTTATCGATTCGAATAGGGGGGAGGTCAGGGAGAGCACAGATTCAGGTGGCTGTGGAGAGTGGGTCTGGACTGGTTTTTACCAGGTGTCCTGCTGGCCTGGCCTGACCCAGATGAAAACCTCTCGTTCTAATTCCTGCCTGTCCGGGGGACATTGGGTTGATAGACAAAAGAGTTTGCTCAGAACACATTCCAGGTCCCCCCCTCCAAACATTGAGCATCGAACAGTATGAACAGGAGCTATCACCCATAATATAAATTCTTCCACCTTACCCAAAGCACAAAGTACTGAACTTTATGTCTCAGTCAATATGGAATGGATGAAAACACAAGGAAGCGAAGCACCAAACTCATACCGAATGGGGTTACACATACAATTATGTCATTCATTTACTTAGGTGAAATCAAATTCTCATGCATTCATCTTCACTCTCCCTCATCTACCATTACAATACAAATAATAAATTCCATTTCCTCTGTTATGTTTTTCCCTTTAATTTGTTTTCCTTCAACAAGGTTTAGCATCTGATGATTTATATAAAAGCTATAACAGATGCCAGATGGTCGTTTGGGTTTTTTTTTTTCCCTTTCCAGTGTAAGTGAGTTTGGCTTCTTCGCAATAAGCATGTTTAACCACTTTTTGTTGTGGGAATACATTATTTGGCCTTTTTTAACATTTGCTAAACTGAAGTTTATTTTAGCCGAATTCAAGAATGCAATTTGTAATGCCAACAGGTTTTTTTCATTTGGAAAACAATCTGTATGTGGGAAAAGCAATATAAAAAGTAATAAAGTTACTAGGCAATGGCCAGGTTTTTTATGCTAAAATATATAACCATTACAAAGATCAACGTGTTAGAAAACTAAACATCTCCATTAGGACTTAACCTTTTTGGAATGAACACAAATAACAATGGTCAAGGGCTGTGTTGATATTTTTTCATCCCGTGGTGCCTGGCCAATAGTTAGCATGCAGAGTTTCAGCATTTTGGAAAAAGTATTTTTTTGATATTTTGCCATTATAAACTTTAAAGAAACACTAAAGCCAGATAAATATTTTATGCAATTGATTTTTGGCATAAAAGTGCTGTATCCTGTTCACTATAAATCAGCCGAATGCATCCGTATGACAACTTTCCACATCAGTCATCAATCATTACTAGACTACTGGACTATTGGACAATGCACTACCCATTTGGACACCAGTGCAAGGTCCACAACCTCACTAGAGAGCAAAGATGGCAGCTGCAAAAAGTGTCCCCAACTTATTAAAGCAGCAGTGGATAAGATTTAGGGCCTGATTTAAATGAGTTGCTCACCTTTAAGTTAAATTTTAATACGATGTAGAGAGTAATATTCCGAGACAATCTGCAGTTGGCTTTCATTTTTTATTATTTGTAACTTTGAGTTTTAGCTTTTTTTATTCTCCAAAAAAAACTTGATTTTCAGGATGCCACCAAACAACTCCAAATTGATTCCAGGACATCCCCCATAGGCTAAAACAGCAATTCGGCAGGTTGATGGGGTGAATAGTAGAATTTGAATTCTTAAAGGGCCAGTAAATGATAAATTTTGAAATTCAAATTTTTCTAAAAACTTAAATCGATTTTTAACTATTCCCTAGTTGAATTACACTAAGAGGCAGATTAATCAAAGGTCGAGCTATTAGAATTTTGAGCTATTTTTTTTGTACTTCGACTAGGGAATAGTCCAAATTCGATTTGAATTTGAAAAAATTCAAAAATTTTAATATCATGTACTGTCTCTTTAAAAATTCCACTTTGACCATTCACCATCTAAAATCTGCCAAATTGCTGTTTTAGCCTATGGGGGGACTTACTAGAACCTATTTGGAGTCAATTGGGGGACTTTGAAAAATCAAAGTTTTTTCTGGGAAAAACTTTGCATCGAATTCGATCGAATGCGCTATTCCTTCGATTTGTAAGATTCAAATTCGGCTGAATACAGACCTATTCGATCAAAAACGGACCTATTCGACCAAAAAAAACTTCGACTTAATTACAGTTGGTCTTTTTGAATTCGAATTTTGCAGTTTTTTTCAAATTCGAAATTCGACCCTTGATAAATATGTCCCTAAAAGAAACTCAAAAATTCTAATTTTTAAATTAAAAATTTGAATTTTTACTTCGACCCTTAATATATCTGCCCCTTAGTGTTGGTATAAGCTATGAGTAGTAGCCCACCAATATTTGGGTTGAGTAACCTTACTTAAAAAGATTTATGGTCCCCAGATGGGGGACCATCTTTCCCGCATACTTGGGGGCCACCTTTTTTCTCCATTTTTTCTCTGATTGGAGCCACCCCACCTTCTTCTGTTTTAAAATACCGATCTGAATCAAAATGCAAAAACATTTTAACGAGAGTATCAAATTTAAGATAAATATGGACGAATGACGTCTTCTGGTCCACTTCTTCTTTGTACAGTAGGAATTTGAATCAATCCCCTGAGGAGCACTCACCTCTGAATTTCTATCAATTGCCTTTTATTTTATGAACACTCTGTCCCATTGTTCAGATGTGAGGGTGATGAATTAGTGAGCAATGGAAACTGTAGGGCAAACTAAGAATATTCATCTCATTTTCCTCTGACCTTTTGCTTGTCTACACAACTAAAAGGTCTGGGCTGCATAATCGAATTGTAAGGCAGCAGTGACACCAAATAACAACTTATGAACTTCAGGCAAAATGTATACCATTATAGTTATAGCAATTAACATTGAAAAC
This sequence comes from Xenopus laevis, assembly GCF_017654675.1. Taxonomy (NCBI): domain Eukaryota; kingdom Metazoa; phylum Chordata; class Amphibia; order Anura; family Pipidae; genus Xenopus; species Xenopus laevis. Next base: position 18,050,015 of record NC_054383.1, read on the forward strand.
TGAACTTTCAATACTATACACACGTTTAATATTTCATTTTTGAGTTTTGCTGCCTTATTTCCCATTGGTGTTATGATGCCAGCACTTATTATGATTTTTATTATTATTACTTAGAGTAAAGAGTTCTAAATAATAGGACATATTAATGGAAAAGGAATAACTGAAATGTCTGCATACACAATCACATGGAACAAAACTTTTGATCAGGCACTCATGAAATCCCACATAATCAGACGTAGGAAAAGCAAGGATACACACACCTTTATGCATTTTGTACTATATTGCACTTTTATATAAGGGGTCATTTACTATTCCCCCTGGGCAGAAATACAACAGCACAGTGTCAATAGGGCACAGACTAGAGTCCTGCACCATGTCGTGTACTCACTGAATACCTGCAAAATAGTTGGGGTTTGGGCAAAAATACCCTTATTCCCTAACTATACAGGCAGTCCATAGGTATCCCGCAGGGGTACTCAACTAAGGTTTGGAATTGGTCACCTCCCACCCTGCCCTGTGGCACAGGCAATTTTCTGTTCCTGTCCTGCTGAAACAGCACTGGAGTGACATCATATCCAGTCTATGATGACATCACTTCCGGTTTTGTGGGTTCCCGAGTCGAAAGGTAAGTTAACTCTATAGGGTCCTGGTCGGGTCGCGGTTTTGGGTAGTGGAATGAGTTGGGTGGTGGGTGCAGGTTGGGTTAGGGGTTGGCGGGTCAGAGTTGGGCATGGGTTCTTTGAATTGGACCCTTGCAGGACTCTAACACAGACCGGTTCTTGTCCAGATAGGAAGGACAGGGCCCCATTGCAGCCGGAATGCTCTTCCGCTCCAGAATGAATGTGTCTGAATGTTGTGCAATTAGATAATGGGTAGTGGGCAGGATGACTACATGTCACATCACAGGGGTGTGATCATTAGCCTATGAGTAAGTGCCCCAGTAGGCACGAAACGTGTTAGGCGGTCATTTGTATGTCCTAATAAATGATTTGAATTGTTATTATAATTTTGGTCTTTACTTTTGGGGAAACTTCACAACATTTTTGCACCCATGGACTGGGGTGAACTGTAAGTATGTTTCTCCTTTCATTAAATCGTTTTGGATATTTCTTTCTTTTTCGATTTTTAATGGTACAGTTACTGGCATAGTGCACCAAGTTCTTTAAAGTATGTTTCTCCTTTCATTAAATCATTTTGGATATTTCTTTCTTTTTCGATTTTTAATGGTACAGTTACTGGCATAGTGCACCAAGTTCTTTAATGTATGACTACATGTTACCTTCTGCCCCTCTTGAATAGACCACTGCTAAATGCTGACAGTCCTTTTTTCCAGATGTTAGCTGCAGGACTCTGGGCAGAGGCTAATTTCTGCAAGGGCAGGAGGTAGCAAATAACTTCTTCTTTACTTACAGTATCTAGTGTAATAGTATATTCCTATCTTACATCCCCTTTTACTGTTACAAGCATTTCACTCACTGAGTCTCAGTCTCAGTGGGATTGTCTCTCTTTGTCCAGATGTTGACTACACTGAAGTGGACAGGTCCCATATCAACATCAACCACGTAAATATGACTTTCAGACACATTCCATGGAGCTACCATTGCAGCTGTTAGAAAGAATTTGGAAAAAATTTTCACAAAAATGATGATCTAATTGCATAGTGCAAATCATAAAGTTTCGACACTTGGGGGCACATTTACTTAGCTCGAGTGAAGGATTAGAATGAAAAATACTTTGAATTTCGAAGTATTTTTTTGGCTACTTCGACCATCGAATTGGCTACTTCGACCTTCGACTACGACTTTGAATCGAACGATTCGAACTAAAAATCGTTCAACTATTCGACCATTCGATAGTCGAAAGTACTGTCTCTTAAAAAAAAAATTCGACCACCTACAGATGAAGCCACTTGGATTTGTGAGATAAATGCGTCATGACTCAGAGTTAATTGAAGAAACTGCGTTATCTAAAGTCATCTTAACTCATTTAATGCATTTAACCTTTCCATTAGCATACCAAAGCACCATTGTGAACAATGGTGAATGCTTTAATTAGATGGGATGTTGTGACGCAGTTTTCTGTGTTAAATGAGATAAATGGGATATCTGTGTTTAGTTATTCTGTGTCAAACAGACAAACCAAAGTGGCTGCATCTGTACTTCGCCACCTAAAACCTACCGAGCACCAATGTTAGCCTATGGGGAAGGTCCCCACAGGCTTTCCTAGCAATTTCTGATCGAAGAAAAATCGTTCGATCAATGGATTAAAATCCTTCGATTCGAAGGATTTAATCGTTCGATCGAATAATTAACCCTCGATATTCGACCCCTTTGACTGTATGTGCTGGAGAACATTGGGCAAGGCATGACAAGTATAAATAAGCATATGGAGTAGCCACTTTTGCAAAGAGAAGAAACTAATGTTCAGGTATTAAAAGGCTGCACAAAATGTTCTTGGTACTTTCCAAACAGGTCATTGCTTATGGTGTCAAGATTGGTGGTGGGTGAATCAATTGGCAAATTTACCGCAAAATTTGCAAATTTACCGCAAAATTTGCAAATTTACCACAAAATTTGCAAATTTACCACAAAATTCGCAAATTTACCACAAAATTCGCAAATTTTCGAAACACTTTGACGTTAATGACTATCAAAATAATTTTGACGAACGTCAATTTCGCCGTGAGCGACAATTTTGATGTGCGACAATTTTGACACAAGACTTTCGTCTGTGCGCCAATGTTTTTTCCCCGAAAGAGCTGATTTTTTTGCCGGCAAATTTTTGGCACAGTTTCACTAATTCATTTGCTTGAGGCAAAACGTGGAAATTCACCAGGAATTTGTGTCTGGCAAATTTATTTGCCCATCCCGAGACAAGATCACCATCAGATGGAAAATAATCCTCTGTGTAATTAGTGATTGATCAATCATTAATAAGCAAAGGGATTAAGTCAGGTCAGGAGAATTTTCATAAGAATTATATTACTGCCCATATCAAGCAGGCGGATAACAGAATTATTAGATGAGATTGCTTAGGAGAACAATTGAATGGCTGAGGATCGAATGCAAAAGCCTAAATCATGATTAGATGGTTAGCTGCCCAGATAAAATGTGAACCCTGGCTACAAAATATCACAAACTAACTTCTTCCTTTGTCATTTTTATTATGGACTGTGGGAATAACAACCCAGTGTAAACTCCAGGGGCCATTTACTTACCACAGGTACAGTGTGAAAAGTGCACTTTCGGATACAATCGCCATGTTTTTTTACCCCAAAATGCTATGTTTTTCCCCAGAATTCCTGGATTGTGACAGTTCTGTCCAAGGTGTCAAAATGAACACAACTTTGCTCTCACTTTGATTGGACTCAATTGTGCTATACAATGCAGCAATACGATGCATAGTGACAAAAGTACCTTAATGAATGTGGTTTTACCCATAGATCCCTGTGCGGAAAATGTGGACCTTTAACAGAGCTTGCAGTCGTAATTGACTAGAGTGTAAATAAAAACTGCAGACCACCTGTTGGATCTGTATAATACAGAAAATGCCACATCAAAAAATAACATTTAGGGGCAGATTTACAAAATTCGAGTGAAGAATTCGAATGTAAAAAACTTCGAATTTCGAAGTATTTTTTGGGTACTTCGACCATCGAATTGGTTAAATTCGTTCGAATTCGAACGATTCGAAGTAAAAATCGTTCGACCATTCGACCATTCGATAATCGAAGTACTGTCTCTTTAAAAAATACTTCGACCACCTACTTCGGTAGATAAAACCTACCGAAGTCAATGTTAGCCTATGGGGAAGGTCCCCATAGGCTTGCCTGTGATTTTTTGTTCGTTCGATTCGAAGGATTTAATCGTTCGATCGAACGAAAAATCCTTCGATCGATCGATCGCAGGATTTGCGCAAAATCGTTCGACTTCGATATTCGAAGTCGAACGATTTTAGTTCCCAGTCGAATATCGAGGGTTAATTAACCCTCGATATTCGACTATTGATGAATCGGCCCCTTAGTGTGTTACAAAATGGCAAATTCTCAGCAATTTTTCCATTGGTTTCATTTTGTATAGTTTTTTTTTGTATTTGCCTTCTTCTTCTGACTCTTTCCAGCTTTTATATGGGGAGGTCACTGACCCCATCTAAAAAACAAATACTACACATATAGGGGCAAATTTATCAAGGGTCGAATTTCGAGGGTTAAAAAAAACCTCAAATTCGACCCTCGAAGTAAAATCCTTCGAATTTGAATATCGAATTCAAGGATTTTAGCGCAAAATGTTTGATCAAATAAAAATCGTCTGATTTTTATCCGATCATAAAAAGTGCCCAAAACATATCTACAATGTCCCCATAGGCTAACATTCAATTTATTCACTTGAGCTTAGTAAATCTGCCCCTAATTGTTATTGCTATTTTTTATTATTCATCTTTCAATGCAGTCCCTCTCCTATTCATATCCCAGTTTTTATTCAGATCAAAGCATGGTTGCTAGGGTAATTGGGACCTTAGCAAACAGATTGCTGACATTGCTGCTGCTGAACAGTGATGGGCGAATTTGTCCCTTTTTGCTTCTCGAATTTAAAACAGAATTCGGGAAACGTTGATAAATTCGAGGTCAATGGGCATCAAAATTATTTCCATCAATTTTTATGCACGCATCAACATTTTTTTCACATGGCGGGTCTTTTGCTGGCAAATTTTTGCCGAAGTTTCGCAAATTTATTCGCTGGTGGAAAAATTAAATGAAGGAAATTCGACATATTCGCGTCTGGCAAAATTAATTTGCCCATCGCTACTGTTGAATAAAATGCTAAATAACTCAAAAACCACAAATAAAAAATGAAAACCAGCTTTCCAAAACCCACATAATCACTGCCCCCCGCACACATGAACTCTGGGCCCCTGGGCACATACGCAAACCACGGCGCACATGCGACAAATACAGGAGTTACGCTCATGCACAGAAGCCGGTGCGGCACGTAAACGCCGCTATGCATGTGCAAAGTCTGGTACGCGCTGCCATCGTTTGGTCCCACCAGGATTTTTCCCGCCGGCCCAGTCCAACCCTGTTTGTCTCATGGGTAAAAAAAGATGGGAATTCCAGGGAACATAAAGGGTCAGCTATGATCATTTTTTGTGTCTGAGAATATATTTTCCATTCATAGTTGGTGCATAGTTTAGTGTTTTGTTTTATCAGTAAAGAAACCATGGACACAACAGAACGTAGCCCGGTACTGTATCACTGAACATGATTAAATTACATTATTAACATCTTGTACAGTTAAAATGCATATGAGGAGAAAGTTCATTTTTTACATTCGCATTGAACTGGAATGATTCACACAACTCTGCTGCTCTCTCCTGACCAAACCTTGACTGACCTGGTACTGGAAACAAAATCAACAGGCTAAATCGGCTCTTACACAAAACATACTTTCTCTTGGCTCCATTCGCTTCTCCTTTTCCAAAATCCACATAATGACTGTAATATTTACTGACTATAATGCCACGATTTCTTCGTTTCAGTGTAATTATAGCACATCAAGGTTTTAGGAATAATTTGTGCAGCAGCTACTTAACACCTCTCATATAAATTGCATGGACGCGTTATACAGCACTTTTAGAAAGTGATTCCGGTGATTCTCTTGCCTCTGAAGCTTACAATCTACAGTTAGTTTTCTTCAGGAGCCAGTTAAAGGAACAGTAACGCCAAAAAAATTAAAGTGTTTTAAAGGAGAAATCAACCTGTGCGGGAAAAAACCCAGTACCCCCCACCCCGGGTAGACATCCCTCCTCCTCCCCCCAGGCTAACTACCCCCCCAGGAAATGCTCCATACTCCATACTTACCCCTCGGCGCAGATTCTTCCAGCGAAGTTCCACGCGTCCATCTTCCACATCCTCGGTAAGCTGATCGGCAATTTCCGTGTAATTCCGCGCACGCGCAATTGTCGCAAGCCGGCAAACTGCTACAACTGTGCATGCGCAGAAATAGTGATCTCCCAGTCAACTTACAGCAGATGCGGAAGATGGACGCATGGAACTTTGCTGGAAGAATCTGCGCCGAGGGTTAAGTATGGAGTATGGGGCATTTCCCGGGGGGGGGGTAGTTAGCCTGGGGGGAGGAGGGAGGGAGGTCTACCTGGGGTGGGGGGTATGGGTTTTTTTCCCCACAGGTTGATTTCTCCTTTAAAGGAACGACAATACCATGCACTGTTGCCTTGTACTGGTAAAACTGGTGTGTTTGCTTCAGAAACACTACTATAGTTTATATAAACAAGCTGCTGTGTAGCCATGGGGGCAGCCATTCAAGCACAGGATACATAGTAGATAACAGATAAGTACGTTCTGAAGAATTCCATTGTATACTACAAAACGTATCTGTTATCTGTTAAAGGGATGGTTCACCATTAAGTTAACTTTTAGTATGTTATAGAATGGCCAATTCTTAGAAACTTTCCAATGTCATTATTTATTTTTTTATAGTTTTTGACTTATTTGCCTTCTTCTTCTGACTCTTTCCAGCTTTCAAATGGGGGTCACCGACCCCATCTAAAAACAAATGTTCGGTAAGGCTACACATTTATCGTTATTGCTACTTTTTATTGCTCATCTTTCTATTCAAACCCTCTCCTATTCACATTCCAGTATCTAAGGAATAATCGTTCGATCAAACGATTAAATCCTTCGAATCGAGCGATTCGAAGGATTTTAATCCATCGTTTGAAGGATTATCCTTCGATCAAAAAAAACTTGGAAAGCCTATGGGGACCTTCCCCATAGGCTAACATTGACTTCGGTAGCTTTTAGGTGGCGAACTAGGGGGTCGAAGTTTTTTCTTAAAGAGACAGTACTTCGACTATCGAATGGTCGAATAGTCAAACGATTTTTAGTTCGAATCGTTCGATTCGAAGTCGAAGGTCGTAGTAGAAGGTCGAAGTAGCCAATTCGATGGTCGAAGTAGCCAAAAAAACCATTTCAAAAACAAACTATTTTTCCTCTATTCCTTCACTCGAACTTAGTGAATGGGCCCCATAGTCTACAAGCTAGTGGGCTGCCCCAGTACTGGGTGTGGTAGCCGCACTGCACTCAGTGGCCATAACTTTGAACCAGATGAAAGTGGAATTCAGAGCATACAGTGTGAAAGATTCAATAGATTTCATGTTTTTTTTTTCTCTCCGGTAACAGCTTGGCACGCGCTGCAAGCCTGCCATAAAAAAAGTAAGAGATACTAAGTCAATAAATTATTATTACATCAATTTATTAATAGCAGGGGCCACTTAGAATGATTAAGTGCATTATGTTGGTAAAATAAGGAAGATGGAAATGAATAAAACAATTATTTCAGCTTGCTTACAAAATGGAATAGGGCTGTTAAAAAATGTCCTTAAGCTAAACTATTAAATGAAGATAATGGCTCGCAAGTACCCACGGCATGCAAGTTACTAATTAATAAATTGCCGGGTAAAACAAAGTCAGATGCTTCATTCACGTAGAAACAACTTTGAATAATGTGTTTCTATTGCAGAGCCATTACTGAAGTAGGCTTCTGTCATGTGAAGAGACCTGGAAAATGTCTGAGAATATTACATTAAGATGCACCTGCTTACGGAGCACATCTGAGCGTTTCGCATTTTCAGTTCAAGGCTTTGATACAGAGCACAAAGAACCTACAGAACAGCCATTTTTCCATTTCATCCTTTGGCCTAGATCCGGCCCAGGCAACCCGCGATACCCCAGATGTCGCAGAAGTGCAACTTCCATCACTCTGAGACAGCCACCTTAGGGCGCCTGTAGCCATCAAAGAGTACTAGGTAAAGGAATTTCAAAAATACTTAAGGGTTGCCTTAAGAAAAAAAAAAGCAAGATCTGAAAGACCTTAAGAGTCGAGAAGAAATGGACAGATTAGCGGTACGGCTTCAGCTTCTGTATTTCTGCTTCCCGTTCTTAGCTACAGGGTAAAATGATTAACAATAACAACTTACCGAGAGATCAGTGAATTGAGAAAAATAAACATGAATCTTACAAATGCTTGAGAATCAAAAGGAAAATGTGTTGTTGTAGCTTTGTTTTCTATGTTGGTTCGCAACAAAGGCCGGTAACTACTACAACTGTCACCTCTATATCACTTCAATTAACATCATTAAGCTCCACCCATAGGGTTGAAAGAAATATTTTGCCAAAAAAACACCATCGATGCTAACGTATAGTAAAATAATGTTGGTGTATTTTTTGCTGTTTCACTGATTTTCAGTGAAGCAAAACAGGCCACTACCCACAATTCCTGCTAAAATAATTTTCAATTATCAAATACCAACATTTTATAGAGACAGATGCATCTGCGCACATTTAATCACAGTCAGTTGCATGTAACACCCGATTCATAAAAGGTACAGGTATGGGATCCTTTATCCGGAAACCTGTGATCGAAAAAGCTCAGAATTACAAAAAGACTCCATTATTATCAAATAATCCACGTTTTTAAAAAGCATTTCCTTTGGTAATAATAAAACAGTAGCTTGTACTTGATCCAAACTAAGATATAATTAATCCTTATTGGAGGCAAAAGCAGTCTATTGGCTTTATTTAATGTTTATAGGATTTTCTAGTAGGTTTAAAGTATGAAGATCCAAATTACAGAAAGATCCGTTATCTGGAAAACTTTGGGTCACAAGCATTCTGGATAACAGGTCCCATACCTGTACTTGCATCAAAAAAGGCACTCCTTGCACTTGTGTATTAAGGTGACCATAGATGGGCAGATTTACCTGCAATATCAGATGAAAGAACGGACGTCCCTATCTCCCGATCTGCCACTAACCTTTAGTTTAAATAAAGTAGTAAAAGAACAGATCAGACGATGTTGTGACCCTGACAGCAATCCTACGAAAGTTTAAGTCCGACAAAAGCAAGTGACAGTCTCCCACTGAAAATCGTCAGATCGGCAATACATGTAGAGATATTATCAGCAGCCGACAGAAATTTTCTAACCTGTCCGATCGACTGAACGACCGATCGCCATGGCACGAAAAATGGCGGGACACTCGAGGATTCGTACGATTATAATTGTATGTCTGTGGCCAGCTTTAGAGTCAATTGGTCCTTTCACTTGGATAGAGCGTTGTTTGGTCTGAATAGAGCGTTGTTTGGTCTACTGATGCAGCGCACTAAGAGAATCTTGGAGCTACTGTCTAGTACAGAGGTGGCATTAGTTGTAGCGTCCCCATAGCTCCATGCTTCAATAGACGCACTGCACTTGTATCAAAAGGATTCCAACACACGTCATTCTCACGTGCACTTTGATGCATTGGCCACAATTTTGCCAGGCAAGTGCAATGACACTGGAAGTATTCATTATGGAAAAAAAACATGGCGATTGTGCTTAAAATTGCACTTTGCTCACTGCACTTGTGGGTAGTGATTGGCGAATTTATTCGCCAGGCGTGAATTCCCTGTGAATTCCTGCAATTCGCCACCGACGAATAAATTCACAAAATCACAGCCAGTGAAAATTAGCCAGTGAAAATTCAAAAACGGACGCTGGCATCAAAAATGAGACGAGCCGGCGATGTTTTCAAATTTTTACTGTTTCTCGAATTTCGCAGGAAATTCGCAAATTTTTGGGCGAAGCTAACCGACCCAAATTCGCCCATCACTACTTGTGGTTGTAAATAACCCCTTTCTGTCAAGTCTGTTCAGAGTTGTAAATGACTAGTAATTATACTTATTGTGAATCACTGTGAACCATCATCTAAGTCACCACAAGCTTATCTGCTTTAAAATGTGAATGATAAACACAATCATTCCAGTCATTATAGATGTGCAAACGGATTTGTATTTTTCTGTCAATTTGAAGTTGATCCCCATAGGTTAATCATTAATTTTCAATTCAAAACAAGTCAATCAAGTTCTCCATGTCAGATGTCGATGGGGATTAAGTCAAGGCCATCCATTCATCTTTACCTATGGAGAGGAGGAATTGTCAATCATTCAGGACAAGGCTTTGTTGGGACTGAGCATATGAGACTGATTAAAAGATACCCTGCCAATGCTTCTGAGGCTCCTTCCATACAGTAACCTTGTTATAGAGATCACTGCACCAATCTGTACAGAAAGCCTAGGAGAACAGGAGTAGTAGGCTCTAAGGACCCTAGGTGGTAAGGAAGACTTCTGGATGGAAGGTTAAAGGTCCCTGTATGTGGAGGGATGTATAGATCAGGTTCCTGTTGATGGCTTTTGATCACTCTTGTATGAAACCATTATTTTTGCCACCTCCTGTAATCCCTCTAGAGGAAGCGCTGGAGTACAAGTGTTTTCTGCTATTTTGTTTTGATTGGACAGAGACTGTCATGCAATTTTATCATTGTGTATTTAAATGTTCTTGTAATGGACATAATTTAGCCTATGATTAAGGACTAGTGTAGTCCGAAACAGTAAATTGTAACTTTTCCAATGGTCAAATAATAAAGGATACATTTTTAATGGAGGTGCGGTCTACATCTTTCTAGTTTGATCTGTGCAACTTTATTTGGGACCAGCACTCTGACACGGGAGCACCAGATACTAAAAGAATACGATGCGGCATGGTTGGAGCAGTCTTTCTCTTTGTTTGTTATGAAACCATTGGGACTTGGGGCAATTCACCCATCCTTCCTGCACCACACACTCCAAATTTTGTTCCATGGGTGGTGACTAGGGTTGCCACCTTTTCTGGAAAAAAATACCGGCCTTCCTATATATTTATCTTTTTTCCCTATTAATAACATTGGGATCAGCCATCATTTTTACCACCGGGCAGGTAAAATACTGGCCAGATGGCAACCCTAGAGGTGACCCCTATCAATATTAACAAATAGGCTAAAGTGCACTAAATCAGAACCTTGCTTTCATTATTCCAAATGAAGTAAATTAAGCAAAGCCAGTTGCTAACTGGTTGCCATTACCTTATACCACCGAGACAGCAATTAAATTTACAAATAACTACTGAGACACTTGAGACACTAATGAATATATATTGGAAAGTTTTTCTTTAGGCAAAAGGCAGTTTCTTTATTTTTTTTATTTTATTTAAAAAAATGTATCTTTACATAATGCAGAACAAAGACTTTTGGTATTGTTTTCTCAAAACATTACTGACCTGTTTAAAAATTTCTAGAAACAGTTACGATAGTTTTCTTTTCATTTAATTGGCTGGAAAATCCATAATTTCTAGTTTCTAAAATGAAAAGTAATAACTAACTGAAAAAAAGCCAAACTTTCCACTTCTCAAATTAAAGCAAAGTACTACAAAATTAATTTGTGACTGTGTTTGCCTCTGCCTTTTGACCTATTCTACCAGTAAGACAAGCATCCGTGACCCTCTGGATTTAAAAAGCCTGAGGGCAAAAAGCTATTATAAAAACATGACTCTCCCAGATCAGCTTTTGACTCTACCATGTCTGTGTTTTATTGATGGGAGACGGTAGGAAGATTCACATGTCATTCCTTCTTTCTCTCCAGTAACAAAATGATGAAAGCATCAGCTTGTTTGAGAGTTAAATATGTCGTCTATATATCTTATAGCTGCTTGAATAATAAAAATACCTAAATGTAAAAACACGCGCATGAATGTCTCTGTATGTAACAGTGTACGTGCGCAAGGCAAATGTCAGAGTAACTAAACAGAGGCCGACCTTTTAAAGACCAGCTGTCATAGTCTGTTAAAGGAATAATTAGTATTAAGTATTTAAGTGCCAAAATATTTCATGGTGCTCTACAATGAGCAATAACATCCTAATCTAGCCTATTTTGACATCTATGTTTACTTTTCTTCCACTGTTCAGTTTTTTTTCATGCTTCAGAAAAGTTTCATAAAATTATGAATTTTAGAGAAAATTTGTTTCCTTGTGGTTTCAACAACCTCTAAAACCACTGAAATGTTGATAAATGGGCCTCTCCGGGATATTATTATTATTATTAACATGTATTTATATAGCGCCAACATATTGCGTAGCACTGTAAAGTAACTGTGATTATACAACTACATCACATGAATTACATACATAGAATATATGGAGTAACAAACATCACAATCAATACAGGTACAAAGAGGTGAGGAAGGCCCTATGCATAGGCATCCAGTCTAAAGGGAGCGGAGTAATACACAAGGTGTGGGAGTGGGCAAGATCGAAGTAAGTGAGTGAGAAATGTGGTGTTGTATGTGGTGTTGCGTTTGGTAGTTAAGCAGAGTGAGGGTAGGCTTCTCGAAAGAAGTGCGTTTTCAGAGATTTTTTGAAAGCAGAAAGGTTGGGAGAAAGTCGGACAGATCGTGGGAGAGCGTTCCAGAGGAGGGGTGCAGCCCTTCCAAAGTCTTGAATGCGAGCATGTGAGGAGGTAATGAGAGAAGAGTTGAGTAGCAGGTCAGTAGAGGAGCGTAGTAAGCGAGTGGGTGAGTATATAGAGATGAGTTCAGAGATGTAGGGTGGAGCAGAGTTGTGAAGTGCTTTGAAAGTCAGTGTCATTAATTTGAATTTGATTCTGAAAGGTAACGGAAGCCAGTGCAGGGATTGACAGAAGGCGAGGCAGAGGATGAGCGGTTGCTGAGGTGTATGAGCCTCGCAGCAGTGTTCATTATGGACTGGAGAGGTGACAATATAATTGATATAATTGTGTGGTCATGTTTATGTTGCGTAACCTTGAGTGATCTCAGTCGAACCAACCGATGAACTATTATCAAATTTTCTCGAACATGGATGTTTTAAAGGAGAAGGAAAGTTGACTTGTACTTGGGGTGACAAATGTTAGGCACCCCCAAGTGATTGTATTGACTTACCTGAAACCCCGGGCCGGTGCTCCTATCAGCAGAAAACTGCACCACAGAGCGATCTTCTTCCGTCTTCCTTTGACTTTACGCAGTAGAACGAAAAGCTGAACTTTAACTAAAAAGTTGGCTATTTTGCTCAACTGCGCATGCGTTTGCCCTGGGAAATTTGAAGACAGAAGAAGTCGGAAGAGGATCGCTCCGTAGTGCTCACTGATATAACCCTGGGCCAGTGCAGTTTTCTGCGGATAGGAACACCGGCCCGGGGTTTCAGGTAAGTCAATACAATCACTTGAGGGTGCCTAACATTTGGCACTCCCAAGTGCACCAAGCCTTTCCTTCTCCTTTAAGAAACCTTTGGAATGGGTTCATCTAAACTAAAGAAATTTTCATTGAATCCCATTTAATGATTCGATTAATGACTCCGCTGACATCACAAGTCAACTTGAATACTCGAGTTGTCGAGAAACTAATGATGTATTAATATCTAAATGCCAAAATTGGATTATTCAGTTCCCATCTTTTTTCGGTGGTGCATCTGAGCTGGAGCGATGAAACTTATGATTTTCAAGATTTATGATGTAACGATTAAATTAAATTGATCAGATTATAGGGATATGAGTTGGGATTGGGGAATTTGTTCCATCCCTCTCAAAGTTCAGCCCAGTCAAAGAAGCATGGTGGCTTGTTGCACAGTCTATCCAGTCTATTCCACCTGGAGAAATGTGCATAGGAGAGAATGTAATACAGTAAGTGAAACTTAACTTCCTACAAAACTGTTTAAAAAAATATGTGGTTGTAAATGTGCTTTTGTCCCATTTAATGTGCAACACAATGCCAATAGTCATGCCTATAAAGCATGTCATGTATGGCCAGTGGAGATCTCTGTGCTCTTTCTAAGCACACTTCTTATATGGTGACAAACGTTGGCAGCTGTGCTTGAAGCAGTGATAAAAACACAGTGTATGCCATAGGCTTGAATTCCTTTACTTTATAGCATTGAAGCACACGTTTCCTCTTTATTAACCATGCTGCCATTCGCCTGCACCTTGTAAGTCTACCAACACACAGATCAGCAGAGCATTATTCAGTACAGAACAAAGCTGCCTTTTTTTTTTTTTAAATTAAATATGACCGGGCACTTATGTTTTGCTTATTTATGGAGTTCATTTGAAATAATCACATCTTAAAAAAAAAAAAAAAAGTGACTGCGCATTTTAATACTATGAAAAATATATGACATTTAATATCTATGCTTCACTGATTGTTACACAGCACAGTCAGTTTAAAGAGAGGTTTCCTTTGATTCAATAAAACGCACTTATGCTCTCGAAATGAGAGCGTTGCAGATAAATTCTCTAGGGTTAAACGCCAAACCCCATTTGTGCCAATTTAAGTTGCCCTTGCCACCCCAGAACGTGCTTGGAAACTGATTTGCAGATGAGCTTTAAAGGAAATATTACTTAATCGCTGAAAAGTATCACGTTACCGAAGCAAAGAATGACAAATCTGCTTTTGATTTTCTCACTTGTTTTCATCCAAAATTTTTAAGACCACATCACCAGTACAGCCAGTATTTGGGAAACAGTCTTTAATGGTTTTAAGTTGAGAAACAGGAGGTTTGACATGTTTTTTCATCCAAGTTGACATAATTAGGACTCTTGAAAATAACTAATAATTTAAGATAATTAATTCAGCACTTGCACATTTATACACTGTGCAATATAAATTGTATTATTAAGCCGTTGCTTTCTTCTCTGCCCAGAGTAAAGCACTGCTATTAATAACATAAAGGGTAGATAAAGCCACCCTACCTCTGCCACTGTAATTACCTCCAGTATGTCCTTTCTGGTTCTTGCAGCATGGCCCAGGGCATGGCTCTTGTGCAGTAAACTTTTGTACAGATGCTTCTGCATATAAGGTGACCGTAAATTATTTAATATGCCCTTTATTTTTCTGTATATTGAGAATATTGAGACAATCCCCCATATGTAATAAAAGGCACTAAGTTTGCCCAGGAGCAGTAACCCATAGCAACCAATCAGATCTTTGCTTTTAAACAGGTAACCAGTAAATGCTGCCTGCTGATTGGTTGCTATGGGTTACTGCTCCTGGGCAAACTTAGTGCCTTTTATTACATAAACCCCAATATTTTTTGCATTGTCTGTTATGGATTTTTGGGGGGCCTTTGCAGCTGGCAAGGAGGAGGGAGTGGGGGACACCCCAATATACCTCTTTTATAATCTGCTCAGCCATCTATCGGTCTGCCTGTTTGATATATCTAGTTAAGTACTCTGCATACTCCACTGCTTCACCATAATGGAAAAACTCCAGAACTCCAATTCCTGGGAAATAACTTTTTTGCCTTGTTGAACTACAACTCACAACAGCCTTTGTATGTAGAACAGCACCAGACTGTGAAACTTTAGTGTTTAAAAAGCCTTTATTTCAGCTTTGGGGATCACCGCAACGTTTCAGGCCATGCGAAACGTTGCGGTGATGCCCAAAGCTGAAATAAAGGCTTTTTAAACACTAAAGTTTCACAGTCTGGTGCTGTTTTACATACAAAGGCTGTCGTGATATGAGTGGAAAGTGGCCATTCAGGAACGTGCACCAAGTCTCTACAGGAGAGATAATCGTTGTGCTGACTTCTTTTCCAAGGAACTACAACTCACAACCATTCTCTTGTCCTTTAAATTACAAGCATATACCAACAGCAAGGAACAGTCATTGGAATTTTCCCTACAGGAAAAGTGATTACCCACTTGGATTGTATTTATTATTGGCTTTATAACTATTTACTCATCATTTATTCACTGTGTTTCCTGGCCGGCCAGTGTTTTAGTGATTATATAATGAATTGTATTTTTAATATATTGGTTTTGCCATCCACCTTCTATTCGTTCTTTGTACTTTGTTTTTTAACCCCAATAGGACCTTGGGGATTGAAGGTGTGCAGTCTTGACCAATATAATACTTTTCCCCTGTCTGTCACAAGACTTCTATTTGTTCTGTTATGGATTCTAGCATAAGAGGCTCCCAGAGCTTTCATCTGTCTAGGGCCCTAAACAGCTTTGGATTGGGGGGGGGTTCGGGCCCTCCAGGGCTGCAGGATCAGGGTCCAAACCAACTGTCCCCCACTCCAGACAAAACACCTCTATGACCCCCCACCAGCGTGTACCTATTTTCTCTGCTCTTTGTGATCAGGGTAGGGGGAGGTCAGGCAGTGCACAATCTTGTGCGCCAATGGGGAGCGGCCAGGGCCGGCCGGGTCCGCCAGCTCTAAATGCAAAGTGTGGATGCAATGAGCAATAGCTCTCACATATGGTGGGAAAGAAGCATGGTATGCTGGGAAATTTCTGTGCAATGCTAATACTGAACAGTGGGGCCATTAATGAACACTGGACAGTATGTATTTGGTCGGTAACCCCCTACAACCCATCATATGTTTGATTTCATTGTTTTGTAGCAGCTGGCTGAAAAACGCTATTCACTAATTGGTTTCTATGGCTTACTGCCCTGGTGCAAATTAGCCCAGTGTTTTTTTTTTTTAAGTGAGTTCCTATGTGAATCATAAAAGTCTATCAAACCATAACAACCAATTAGATGGTACTGTAGCACTAGAACTGGTTTAATGCACTACATTTTCTTAAGTTGGCTACTTGTTTAGTAACCCACAGCAACCAATCAGCAGGAAGCATTTACTAGTCGGCTGTTTGAAACCAGCTTCTGGTTGCCATGGGCTATTAGGTGTGGGCAAATGTAAGCCTTTTTTATTACATTACTCCGTATTTGTCTTTTAATACATGACCCCATTCATAAAGCATCCCCAGTATCTGTAACGAATGATCTCCAGCATTTGCATTCAGAGGAGTTAAAGCGGGTCTTTAATTAACACTCAATTATAAAATCCACCTAGCTCTAATTAGCACTGCAATAACTTGCTTAGGTGTGCACGGATCTGATAACGCAGCTCTTGAGGCCTGAAGTTGAGATGCTGGTTCTACACGTTAGTCTCCCCTGGCTACACTGAGAAAGTTAGAGACGTTTTCTCGCCCATAAAAATTCTGACTATGACTATATGTTCTTTTAACAACCTATTAAATTACACGTGTTCTCTCACCTTACTCAGAATAGCCATAAGTGTTTCTTTTAATGGCGCGGTAATTATACAGCAGATATTGTTTTCCATCCTCATCAGATTTTATCCGTCGACGAAAAGTCTGACAAAATGCAAAGGTTAAATATTGTTCACCGACCAAACCATTTATTACGAGACTTTTAATGCACTTAGTTGCCGGTTTTTGTAAACCTGCGAGCGGCTGAGAAAGGGAGATTAGGGATTCCAAATTGCACCTTGATGAGGGGTGGGAAAAAATTACAAAGACGGCATGAGCGAAATGAGGTTAATACTTAAGGATAAAGAAAAGCAGCCCGAGAGGTTTCACCTTTGGGACCGGCGCAGAAGGGCAGTATCTAAAAGTGATTATGTTATTCATTTGAGGTCATCTTGACAATATTTCTCCCGCAGAAGAATATTTCCATCTTCAAAGCCGAAACAAAAATCACAATATGTGATGACACTTCTACACCAGCTCATTACAAGGTAAGTGATCCAGAGTTACAGTCTATTAGTTACCTTCTGTTTACTTCAAGTGCTTGACATGAAAAGAAGAGGCGAAGCAGGGTCAGACCAATTAATGAGCTCACTGGCTATCACAGCCGGTACTTTACATTTAAACTAGCTCCCAGCTGATACCATTGTCCTTGTATAAAGTACCACGGAGCCTTGTTAGATACATAGGAATTAGCACTTTTTTTTTATTGTTCACCTCCACACCTTTTAAAACCGTACAAACGCCTTGGAAATGATATTTGCGCCGACATGATTTTCAGATGCTAAGCAGGGTACGGCAATCTGATCTCTTTTAAAAGGGATGATTTCATCGTTCTTGTCTAGACTTCACGCTAAAGGCAGAATTTTGTAAGAAAAGCCGTGTGACGTTTATAACGTAAAAAGCAGTCTCGGGGCTATAAACGAGACCGGCCTCCGCACGTCGTTCTGGATTCTTAAGTAGGCATCAAATTGGAATAGCAGAAGCTAAAGAAGAAGCGGCTACAAAGGAAAGGGTGACCACATGAAAAAAGGACATGTATTCTGTATAGTTTAATGGCAATACAAAGTCTGATGTCATTAGGGTTGCACCAAATCCACTATTTGGGATTCGTCCGAATAACGAACCGAATCCTAATTTGCATACGCAAATTAGGGACAGGAAGGAAAAAAGTGAAAAAAAATATTTTTTACTTCCTTATTTTGAGACAAAAAGTTCAACGATTCAGCTTCCCGACCTTAATTTGCATATGCTAATTGGGATTCGGATCCGGTTTGGCCAGGAACAAGGATTCGGCTGAATCCTGCTGAAAAAGGCGGAATTACTTTGTCGGGTTTAGTTTTTCTTCAAGTTAACTTTTATTTTTTTTTCATAGAATGGCTAATTCTAAGCAACTTTTCAATTGGCCTTCATGTTTTTTTTCTTTTTTTCATAGTTTTTGAATGATTTGCCTTCTTCTTCCCACTTTTTCCAGCTTTCAAATAGGGGTCACTGTCCCCCACCTAAAACACAAATGCTCTGTTAGGCTAAAATGTATTATTATTACTATTTTTTATCACTCACCTTTCTGTACAGGCCGTCTCCTATTCATATTCCAGTCCCTCGTTCAAATGAATGCGTGGTTGCTAGGGTAAGGTGGACCCTAGCAACTAGATTGCTTAAATTGCAAACTGAAGAGCTGCTGAATAGTGATGGGCGAATTTGCACCGTTTCGCTTCGCCCAAAAAATCGCGAAACGGCACCCGTTTTTTTACACCGGTGTCCGTTTTTTCGACGGCGAATTTTTGCCGCGAATTTTTGCGGGCGTTTCGAAAATTTATTCGCGCCTGGCAAATAAATTCGCCCATCACTACTGATGAATAAAAAGGTAACTAACCACAAATAATAAAAATTGAAAACCAATTGCAAATTGTCTCTACATCATACTAATGTTAATTTAAAGGGAACAACCCCTTTAATGACAGGTTCCTGCTTCCAAACACTCTATATTTAGAGCCATTGCATCTGTTCTTCCCCTTCTGTTTAATAATGTTCAGCTGTATGGGGTGCCGTTTGTCCCAAATACATTCTGTATACAAAACTATCCCTAATACACAGAATGAATGTCTCTCATGTTATATAAGTATTTGTGACCATACACAGATAAAAAAATATACAAAAGACTTATTTCTATTAAAGAATGAAAACAAAATCTGGTAAGTGCACAAAAGGATGTCATTATATCACAAACTCCATTCTGTACAGTTTAACAAGCAATCTGTCTCACAAATGTATAACCTCCATGTAACGGACACACTTATATGCAGAGTTACTTACAGAATGAATTATGTAAAAACAAAGTTGGACATAATATATAATAGTGTAACTAACTAGTGCTTGTCAAGCTAGATTTGACTGACAAAATAGATATCTGTGACAGAAAGCATGATTTTATAGTACAGGATTCATTCTTTCCACAAAATGACAGTTTTGTTTCACAAAACAGATAAAATAACCATTCTGTGAAGCAATACTGTCAGTCACATTCCTGAACCAATAAGAACAAAGCTTATTGCCATATACAAACAAGATGAGGCTGTTCCACGCCTTCTCCATACTTTTTTTTTGCCATCATTCTGGTAGAGGTTGATCTTGGTTTCATCTGTCCAAAGAATGTTTTTCCAGAACTGTGCTGGCTTTTTAGATGTTTTTTTTAGCAAAGTCCAATCTAGAATATATATATAGGTATATATATATATATCTATATATATATATATATATATACTAGACATTAAGCCCGTTAAATTAACGGGCGCTAGAACATTTGTCGTCACATACCTCCCAACATTTCAGAATGGGTAACATTAGTAGGCAGGGCCCCCTTTGTAGCACTGGTGGCCAGGGGTTAATGCTGGTGCCCAGGGGGTGTTAACATTGGTGGCCAGGGGGGTGTTAACATTGGTGGCTAGGGGTGTTAACATTGGTGGCCAGGGGGGTTAACATTGGTGGCCAGGGGGGGTTAACATTGGTGGCCAGTGGGACTTACCTGCCAAGTTCGCCGGGGCCCTTTCAAGCGGTTTCTCCTTAGTGACGTCTTCTTCCTCGGCGGTGGCTTCTTCTTCTCCTTTGGCGGCGGTGGATCCTCTCTTTAGACGTCGCAGTGGATCTTCTCTTCAGACAGTGGTGGATCCTCTCTTCAGACGGCGTCGGTGGATCTTCTCTTCAGACGCCGGTGGATCCTCTCTTCAGGCGGCGGCGGTGGATCCTCTCTTCAGGCGGCGGCGGTGGATCCTCTCTTCAGGCAGCGGTGGATCAGCCGGCGGTGGATCCTCTTCAGGCGGCGGTGGATCCTCTTCAGGCGGTGGTGGATCCTCTTCAGGTGGCAGGCGGCAGATCCTCTCTTCGGACAGGTAATTCCAGCAGCTAACTCTTCTTTCTCCTAGGCGACAGGTCACAGGCATCTTATCTAGGGTTGCGCCCGTGCGTACTGACATCATAAGTACGCACAGGCCGCGCCAGAGACGTACTGTTTCGACTTCAACCATTCGCTATCTTAAACCTGCCGAATTGTTGTTTTACCCTATGGGGGACCTCCAAGAACATATCTGGAGTCAATTGGTGGACTTTGAAAAATTTCGAATTTTATATAAGAAAGTTTTAGTTCTCCTTAATCAGGCCCAGATAAATGGATTAGTGGAAAGGCCACAAAGACCCGGGCCTAGGGAAGCTGGATTTTAGGGGTGCATGCCACCCAGCCGTTGGTTCAGAAGCACTGAGAACACTTAGGAGATATGAGATTTCAAAATTTCCTGCTCATCGCTCCGGAC
Organism: Xenopus laevis; assembly: GCF_017654675.1. NCBI lineage: Eukaryota > Metazoa > Chordata > Amphibia > Anura > Pipidae > Xenopus > Xenopus laevis. Next base: position 18,070,742 of record NC_054383.1, read on the forward strand.
CCCATGATGAAAATTTGCACATGAATAATGGGGCAGCAGGTCTAGGGGCGCCCTCTAAGAAAATCTGGCCCTGCTCTGTATAAAACATTTAAAAAGTTTTAGTTTAGAAATTATGATTTATATATAACTGATTTCACTCTGTCATTCTACATGAAAAATCCCCATCTCTTTCAATATATAAACCTCTGTACATAGCATATTTTATTATACAAGTATGGAATCTCATATCTGAAAAACGTAATGTCTAAAAAGTCCTGAATTATGGCCCACGTGGCCCATTATAAACAAATAATTTATTTTTTTCCTTTTTATGAAACAGTACTTATTCAAGGAAAAATAGGATAGGGTTATCTTATAACAGCTTAACCGTCACATAGTTAAAAAGAAGAGTCCTCAAGCTGCACTGTAACATAAATGAAAAACACCTTACTGACAGTTGGGTGTCATAACTTGTGTTTGTTCCACGATGAAGAAGATGACTGGAAAACTAAGAAATAAAAAATATTTACGTAAAAACCACAGGATATCATCTAATCTCATTTATCATCTAGTACCATCTAATTTCTCTTCCATGGGTTCACTAGAGTCACCTTCATAAGAAGCTTCTATATGCAGAGATTTGAATTCCTTGATTAGTACATTTTGCCGTGAAACCTTCACATCTTTTATCTAATTGATTTAATGGAATAGAGAAACATAAAATAGTACAACATGGGTTATTCCATGTCACTCTATAATCTGTGACATTTAGGGGCAGATTTATCAAGGGTCGAGTTTTTTTGAACTCCCATAACTTCGAAATTCGAATAAAAAAAGACCAAGCAATTTTTTTTTTGCAGGTGAATAGTCTGTATTCAATCGTTAGAATCGAAGTAAGATCGAATTCGATTTAATTTGATTCGAAGTGTTTTAAAAAAAAAATTCAATTTTTCAAAGTTCACCAATTGGCTCCAAATAGGTTCTAGGAGGTCCCCCATAGGCTAAAACAGCAATTTGTTGTCAGGTTTTAGATGGCGAATGGTTGAAGTTTTAAAGAGACAGTACGGGATCAATTTTGATATTCAAATTTTTTTTGAAATTCAAATCGAATTTGGATTATTCCCTAATCGAAGTACACAAAAAATAGCTTGAAATTTGAATTTTTTTACTTTGAATTTTCCCTTTGACCCTTGATAAATCTGCCCTTAGAGGCACATTTATCAAAGGTTGAATTTTAAATTCATGAGAGTTTTTAAAAACTCCCCTAAACTCCCATAAAAATCTAAATTTATTGCAAAAATTTTAAAAAAACTTGAATGTCAGGAAGGCTACAAACAACTCCAAATTGATCCCTGGATGTCTCACGTTGACTTAAACAGCAATTTGGTGGGTTTTAGGTGGCGAATAGTCGAATTTGAGTTGTTAAAGGGCCACAGTATGAAAAATCTCGAAAATCGAATTCAAATTTTTTAAAAACTCGAATCAAATTTGAATAACTCTCGCATCTAATTTAACAGTTTTTAACCATAAAAAATATAATTTACCCTTGATAAATCTGCACCTTAATAGTTTAAAAGGAAACCTCCATCATAAAATGTTGTCTTTGGCTTACTTCATGGCATGTTATGGGTGAAAACCTGGAAGACACTTTAAAGTAGTTATGACATTTCCAATCACATAATGATAATAACAATAATACATGTATGCCTATTATTGAGAATTCTTGGGACCTGGGGTTTTTCAGATAAGAGATCTTTCCTTAATTTGGATAGTCATATCTTGTCTACTAGAAAATCAAAAAGGGGTGGTTCACCTTCAAACAACTAGTTGTTTTCAGATAGATCACTAGAAATAATGACTTTTCCCAATTTTCCATTTTTTGTGTCACTGTTTTTCTAATATCGAAATATAAAGTGTTATTTTTCACCTTCTGAAGCAGCCCCGGGAGGAGGGGTCGCCGACCCTATAAACTTTTCTAAATTGATACATTGAGGGGCACATTTACCTAGGGTCGAATATCGAGGGTTAATTAACCCTCGATATTCGCCTGCCGAATTAAAATCCTTCGACTTCGAATATCGAAGTCGAAGCATCTAGCGCAATTCGTTCGATCGAACGATTCAAGGAATAATCGTTCGATCAAACGATTAAATCCTTCGAATCGAACAATTCGAAGGATTTTAATCCATCGATCGAAGGATTATCCTTTGATCAGAAAAGCCTTAGCAAGCCATGGGGACCTTCCCCATAGGCAAACATTGGCCTCGGTAGGTTTTAGGTGGCGAACTAGGGGGTTGAAGAAATTTTTAAAGAGACAGTACTTCGATTATCGAATGGTCGAATATTCGAACGATTTTTAGTTCGAATCGTTCGATTCGAAGGTCGTGGTCGAAGTAGCCAATTCGATGGTCAAAGTAGCCAAAAAAAATTCGAAAATCGAACTATTTTTCCTCTATTTTCCTCTATTCCTTCACTCGAGCTTGGTGAATGGGCCCCTTAGTTGATACATTTCTTATCTTTGTCCCTGCTGAGCAGAATCTCTGGGTTTCATTACAGGCAGCTGTTAGAATTGATACAATAGTTGCTGATACTAATGTTGTAAAATTATAACAGTTTATAGTCTGCGCCTGAATTACTGAGCTGCCAGACTCAAACACCAGAGACAGGAACATTCAACTTTAAACTTAGATTTTGGAAAAACAGTAAAAAAATACATAATGGAAAATAAATGAAAAAAGTATTTTTTTCTGGGGAACAATTTAAAAACAACTGAATTGAAAAAAGTGTTTGGAAGGTGAAAAACCCCTATAAATAACCCCAATAGGCAGGATTTAGTATATCTTAGTTGGGATCAAGTACAAGCTACTGTTTTATTATTACAGATACATTTCTTTTAAATTATTTGGATAAAATGGAGTCAATGGGAGGCAGCCTTTCCATAATTCGGAGCTTTCTGGATAACGGGTTTCCGGATAACGGATCCCATACCTGTAATGAAAAAGCTAATTTGCTTTACTGTAGCTGGAGAAAATCACATTGCGATGAATTCCCACTAAAGGAACAAAATACAGAGACCAATGAATCCCTTCTGTTTTGTATTTTTTAACCAATTAAAAAAATGTTTGTTTCTCAACCTGCCTTTTTAGGATATTATCAGCCCTGGACCAAATGCAGGAGCACATGGGCACTCTTGTACATTCTATCAGTTTAAAAAAGAAACACATTGCTCGCTGCCAGAAAAAGCGGAGCGAGTAAACAATGTGAGTTATACTAACGACGCATTTAGTTAAAGGGGAAACAAACAAACAAAAAAAATGAAACGGTGAACGGTGTATTTCCAGCAATGTCAATAAAAGATATAGGAATTGGTTCTGTTATTTGCTGTTAAATAAAACAATGGCAGAAGCTCTTTCCCAGCTAACAGCTTTCCTCCCTGGCACAGGCCTCCTGCATCTCAGCTGGGACTTTGCTAAGGATCTTCCTTTCATGGCAACACCGCTTCACCTGCCCTCCAGATCCCTCGTCCTCCTCCTTCCATAAACCTCCCAGCTGAGCAATGTTAATCAGATGGGGGACACAAGGTAACATTAAAGTAATTCAGCCAATTAGGCCCTGAATTGTTTGCATCCAACAGCATTTTGTATTTCTGCAAATGTGTGAAATGCAAAATGTGCCCTGCAGCAAAAATGACAGCAGCCATGTACTGGCGGCATGTCAACAGACCCTCGGAATGGCTGACGGCTGATATTGATGCATACATATGTTTAGGAGAGTGAGGACTCTTTTTTTTTTTTTTTCTCTCTCACTCTCTCTTTTTAAACGTACGTGCTTTTCTACCGAGAGGAGTCAGAGCTAGGGGTCTTTGTGGCAGATGGGCAAGGGTACCGGGGATTGGCTAATCCCAAATCTGCATTCTCTTCTTCACGGAGCAACTGGGGAAAGATGGAGCCAGCTGTCAAATAGAAGGCTTTCATGGTCCCCTGCACACAACAGCTGCAAAAGCCCTGCCTGCTTGGTTCTAAATTATTAAACATCTTTTTAGTTTGTTCCAGCTGCAGGCATCAGTGTGTTTATGCAGCCTTTGTGCATTTTACATATGATTCCTTCTCCCCTCCTCTCATCAAAATGCTGTTTGTAAAAGTCATTATCCCATCTGTGCCCCAGTTTGGCCAAACAGCCTAAGACAAATCCGACGCTATTCTCCTTCTAGGACAATTTGGGACTTGAAGATGATTGCACTGACTTGAGACTTGAGGGGGTTTTTGGGTTTTGTTTTTTTTTTTCGCTCAGCCACCTGTAAGCTGTAGTGTCATCTCAGCCGCTTAAGGGGACAGACGTGTAATAGGAATCCTTTGCAAGTCAGATTTTTTTTTTTTTATCCTTAGAAAGGCAGCTTTTGGTGGGGGGGGATAAAAAAAAATAATAAAAATAAAAAATAAAAGCTTTTTGCCTCTCTGTCTACAAGGAGTTTTCAGAAGGGAAGGAAAGGGGGGGTCGGATGGAGAGAAACTGCTTTAAATAATCTCTGGCTGGCAGATAGCTTCCCTGTAGAGTTCAGCCACAATAATACTGTTATTATTTTCACTCCGCATGAATATTCACAGACTCGCTAGAAACCTGCAGTCCTGAAAAGGGATAGTTTTGCAGAACAGCCAGCGACGTTTATCTGTCAGAAAACGGCCCAAAATAATAATAATAATGGGACAAATACGCAACTGGCAGCGCAAAACATGACCCGGTGTAATAATTATCCTTTGGAGCAACAGCAAAAAAAAAAAAAAAGGCTCCTTCCAAATTCCTCTTTCCCGTGGAGTCCTGCATGATAGCCAGATTCCAGCATGGAGATGATTGCAGAAATGAGATTATAGTCTGCAGATGTGCTTAACCCTCTTCCTAAAATCAGGGGTTGGTATTAGGACCCAGCATCAAGCTGGCCATTAAAGCGTGGCTTGCCTTTAAATTAACTTTTAGTTCATTATAGAATGGTCAGTTCTAATAATTATTTTAAATTGTTCTCCATTATTTATTATTTTTCGTTTTGGAATTATTTGCCTACTTCTTCTGACTCTTTCCAGCTTTCAAACAGGGGTCACCGACCCCGTCCTAAAAAAAAGAAAATGCTCTGAAAGGCTACACATTTGGGGGTAGATTTATCAAGGGTCGAATTTCGAGGGGTTGAATCCCTCGAAATTCGACTGGGGAATAGAATCGAATAGGGAATTCGGGCGAATATACGCGCTGGCGAATATTCGCCCGGCGAATAGTCGAGCGATCGAATATTCGATCAAAGGATTTTCATTCGATCGAATGATCGATCGAATGCCTTTTTATGCGATAAAAAACTTAGAAGAAAAGCCTATGGGACTTTCCCATAGGCTTTTAAAGCAATTCGGTAGGTTTAATCTGGTGAAGTAGGCAGTCGAATGATTTTTAAAAGAGACAGTACTTCGACTATCGAATGGGCGAATAGTCGCAGCGTTTTTTCGCTCGATCTATTCGAATCATTCTATTCAGGCGAATTTACGCCAATTCGATAGTTGAGGAGCACCTCACCTCGAAATTCGAGTTTTTCCCTCTATTCATTCACCCGAGTTTAGTAAATGTGCCCCTTATTATTATTATTGCTACTTTTTTTATTACTCGTCTTTGTTTTCAGGCCTCTCCTATTCATATTCAAGTCTCTTTTTCACGTCAATGCATGGTTGTTGCTAATTTGGACCCTAGCAACCAAATTGCTGAAATTGTAGGAGACCCTCTGAATAAGAAGCTAAATAATTAAAAAAACACAATTAAAATGTGAAAACCAACTGAGAATTGTCTCAGAATATTAACCTCTCCATCATGATAAAAGTTAACTCAAAGGTCTACATCCCTTTTAAAGTGCAAATAACATATAATTAAGTTGCCATAAAAAGTGGCTCTTATGGGCCACCCCAGCCAGATCTGCACCTTGCACTTCCTTTTCCTGCCGGCAAAAACACAGAGTGCTTGCAAACGCGTGATGCAGCACATCGGGGGCGGGGCTGGAGGGGGGCCCTGAGACAGCAGCCCCGGGCCCCTCAGTCCAACCTTGTGCACACTTAAATAAACTTAATAAAAAGTGATGCCCACTCTCCTGCACTTTTGGATCAGCGCATGCACATTACAGAAACTGTATGGTACATGTGCTGTGCCAATAAGAGAGCAGCACCCCAGCATCAGGAGCACTGGATTTTAGGGCACATGTTCAGAGATGGTCAATAGAATAAATTAACTATAGAAGCACCCATGTATCAGCCCCCCTCTTCCTTTCCACCCAAAGGGTAATGATGGTGAGTGAACTGAGCCAAATATCAGACTTCATTCACAAAATCATTTATTAAAGGAAAACAATGCAAGTCTCAATATAAATATATTACATAAAACAGCTCATAAGTAAAACCCTGCTTCATGTAAATAAACTATTTTCATAATAATATACTTTTTCAGTAGTACGTGCCATTGGGTAATCCTAAATAGAAAATTGCCATATTAAAATAAGGGCCGTCCCCTGGGATCCTAGGATTCATTGTGCATTTCGTTACGATACACTGGGATTAATCGCAGGCGTCACGTATGATTCGCCGAATCTAAATTCACATATAGGTGCCCCAGCTCCCCTACTCTTTATCCCATAAATCTGTTAAACTCCCGCTCGCATTTGCCTTTCAATCCATCCCTCTAATGATGGGCGAATGTATTTGCCAGGCACGAATTCACTGCAAATTTGCGCGTTTCGCTGCTGGCGAATACATTTGCGAATTTGCCATGAAAATTCGTCAGTGGAGTCAAACTTTTTTCTATGCCGGCTGATTGCCAGCAATGACTAGCGGACGACTAATGGATACCCATTGACTTTAATGGGCGCCGGTGACAAAGTCGCAGTTTCTCAAATTTTTCGCCAGTTTTGAGAATTTAGTGGGAAATTAATTGCAGGCGTCACGTCGGATGTGCAGAATCTAAGATAAATAATAGGAACGTCAGATGTTGTCGATGTGTGCATCCAATACAACATGACTGTTGGATGAAGACGCAACACGCGACATTCCTTAGATTCGCTGCATCCGATGTGACGCCTGCTATTCATCTCAGCGTATCGTAACGGATGCTATCGCATGTAAAAGCACTCGTGTAGTTCTACCCTTACTCCCACACTTCTTCCTGTTACAGTTAGCGCTGCAGTATAGTGACGGCCAAATTTATTCACCAGGCATGGATTTCCGGATTTAGCCAACTGCGAATGATTTTTGCAAAAACTGCCATGAAAATTGACTGTAGAAAAATTCACTGCGACAAAAAAAGTTTGTTCGTTGAAATTGTAGCAACTCAAAATTATTCGGACGCCCGTTGACTTTAATGCATTTGGACAAAATAGTCGCGCCTATAAAAATTATCGATAGTGTCAAAACTGTCAGGTGTCAAAATAATTTTGATGCCCAGCGACTTCAATGCGTTTCATGAATTTATTTTTTTCGCCGTTTCGTGATTTTTTTCAGGGTTTAGCAATTTTTTTGGCAAAGCTAAACGGATTCGCCCATCGCTACTGCAGTATTTCTGGTCAGGTGATCTCTGGGGCAGCACAGAGAATATCATAAAACAAGGGAAAAGTGTTACTTAAATATATATTCTAGTTTGGTAAGATTCTTTAATATGCTACTTTATGTGATATAAACTATATGTTGCTTAAGTATTCAATTTGGGGGTAAAGTTTTCCTTTAATTGCATTTTGAGAATAAACCAATAAACCAATGGCAATGTAAGAGTTAACTGATCTACTATTGCCCCATTGGTCTGTATTGGGAGAGGGAATAAACATTACATGCAGAAATAATTAGGACATACTTTTTTTCTGCTTCCGATATCGATTGACCTTCACTGTACTTAGGAAATCCACTTTTTTAAACCAATTAAAAAATGCCCCTTTGTATGAAGTCTCAGCATTTATGTCAGGGGTCTACAACCTGTGAACTTCTAGCAATGCTGCAACTCCTGTCATTCCACCAACAATCAAAGGCTGTCCCGGGGTGCTGGGAGTTGTAGATAAAGCACAGCGGAAGGATCACAAGTCGGACATCTCTCTGATCTACATTTTTTCCCCCCATTTCAAGCCTTTGTACCAAAGCTGGAGCCCCCCTGCTCTGTAACGTTGGCCCTGCTTACAATGTGCCAGGGATCCTTTGAAAGGATAAGCAGCATCTTTTGTATCTGATTGAACAGCAGGAACAAAAAAAAAGCTGATGGAATTAGCACCAGTTTTATTCCAAATGAGGCGTTTTCTTCTGCTGTACATTTTTGTTTCTCCCCAGAGCAGAGGTTAACTGTCAATATTCCCAGTGTTGCAGATCTACAGCTTCCAGCATCCCTTTTGCCGGTTGGGGATTCTGGGAATTGTAGTTCTACAACACCTGGAGCGCTGATGGATGTGTATTGGTACCCTCGAGGATTAGAAGAATGCAATATGCATGGAGTGAGAAAGCTGCAGGCAGAATTTATTATACTGGTATTGAGAGCTGCACATACAGTAACCATTCTGCGGCTTGCCCTATAGAGTCACATTGATTTGATCTCTTAAATTGTTTTACCTTCATCAACAGCTTTAACAGCCAGGTACCCAGATACATATGAACAAGTCCTTCATGAGAAAAGTATAGCAGTATATAGAAATGACAGTATATTCAGTAAAAGGTGAGAGACTGATCTCTCAGCGCATTGAATTGGCTTTCTCTGTTTTAAACAGGAGTGGGAGTTACCATATGGCTTGTCTCTATATTCTCCATAAACTACAGGAAAGGACTCCAAGGGTAATACACACAGAAGTAGAGATGAGTAGAGTATTTTTAGTTTGTGCCCATCTAATGGTAAGTGTCACGTTTCTGTAGCCATAGGGGTACTGCTTTCAAGATGCACTGGTGCATGCGACTCCTCACCTCTCATAAATATTAGGCACCAGTGGTTTTTAAACAGGAAAAGTAGATTTGTTGAACAAATTAGAAGAAAAATGTAATTCCTTTGTACATAGAATATTCTCAATAATTTTAATACAGGTACGGGGTCTGTTATCCGTAAACCTGTTATCTGGAAAGCTCCCAATTATGGATAGGTCGTCTTTTATAGACTCCAATTTATCTTAATAATCCAAATTTTTAAAAACTCCTTTCCTTCTTCTCTGTAATAATAAAACAGTTCCTTGTACTTGATCCCAACTAAGATATAATTAATCCTTAATGGAAGCAATACCAGCCTATTGGGTTTATTTAATGTTTACATGATATGCTAGTAGACTTAAAGGAATACTGTCATGGGGAAAAAAAAATTCTAAATCAGTTAATAGAACTGCTCCAGCAGAATTCTGCACTGAAATCCATTTCTCAAACGAACAAACAGATTTTTTTATATTCAATTTTGAAATCTGACATGGGCTAGACATATTGTCAATTTCCCAGCTGCCCCAAGTCATGTGACTTGTGCTCTGATAAACTTCAATCACTCTTTACTGCTGTACTGCAAGTTGGAATGATATCACCCCCTTCCTTTCCCCCCCAGCAGCCAAACAAAAGAACAATGGGAAGGTAACCAGATAGCAGCTCCCTAACACAAGATAACAGGTGCCTGGTAGATCTAAGAACAACACTCAATAGTAAAAACCCATGTCTGACTGAGACACATTCAGTTACATTGAGAAGGGAAAACAGCAGCCTGCCAGAAAGCATTTCTCTCCTAAAGTGCAGGCACAAGTCACATGACCAGGGGCAGCTGGAAATTGACAAAATGTCTAGCTCCATGTCAGATTTCAAAATTGAATATAAAAAAATCTGTTTGCTCTTTTGAGAAATGGATTTCAGTGCAGAATTCTGCTGGAGTAACCCTATTAACTGATGCGTGTTGAAAAAAACATGTTTTCCAACGACAGTATCCCTTTAAGGGATGAAGATCCAAATTATGTAAAGATCCATTATCTGGAAAACCTCAATCCCAAGCATTCTGAAAAATAGGTCCCATACCTATATTCTTAGTAATAGCAGTGTAATCAGAGTGAGAAGAGTGGGCACTGGCACTCACATCATACTACACAGTGAGAGCATTCGGTAATAAACAGGTACGGCACCTGTTATCCAGAATGCCTCCAGAAAGAGATCGACTCTAGCGGTACTCTGACGAATGGACGCAAATTCACTTAGATGCGGATTTTACTGAACGTTACCTCTTGCGCCAGACTTGCCTTCGCCAGCTCAGACCAGGGGAAGTGCAATAGAGTAGATAGGAGTTCCAAAAAAAAAATAGTTCAATATTTTTCTAAGTCCCAAAAAATGCTAGCGTCTTTTCCTTTTCTCCTTCTGACCAATTGAAAAGTTGTTTTGATTTTAGGTGAACCAAACCTTTAATGCTGAAATCCCCCGAATCTTATAGCCTTCTAAGACCAAGAAGATTACATCATTGGGTGAGCCCATCCAAAATGGCTGATAATGGAAAAGTTTATTGCTAATAATAGGACCTACCCTTACATTTCCTTATAGCCTATACAGATGAATATCCTCTTGTGTGCAGCATATTTACTAGCACATTTGTGAGTACAGTTTTAGTCAAAAGCCACAGTACGGGTTTAATGGGCCATTGTTTCCAGCTGCTCTTACAGTTAAAACCAGCTAATTAACTAGTTTGCCCCTATTTCTTCCTTGTTGGAGAATATCTGATTTTTTTTCCTCTGAGTGCACAGCCAGATAAACACAATTGTGACCCAAGAGGACGGCCCTGCAGCTGATTTTGCAGCAAAACTTTGCTGTCGAGTTTTGGCTTGCTACTTGCTGACTGGTTTGTTGGAAAAAAAAGAAAAACACATTCCCAAATGCAGTTCGACTTATTCACATGAGTGACATTGAACAAACTGATTACTTTTGTCAATGGCACAATGTCAGGATTACTTTGTTTTTTCTGAATTTTGTCTACAAATGGTAATTATCTGGCTAACAAAACATTATTATTCAGTGCAAGGGCATCAAACAACCAGCAACCTACTACAGCTGCAATATAACTCCCAAAATCCTCAGTCTAATATAATCAAACAGTACTGTGAGTGGGTAGGACAGAGCAGGTGGCTACTCCAAAATGAAACAGTGTGGGGTGCAGAAGCACTCTTTATAAATAGTACAGTTGTGGGACATATGGTCTGGAATGCGCTGGGTTTAGGGCTTTCCTGATTTTTCTGTAATTTGGATTACTTTGTCTACTGGAAAATTTTGAATCTTTTTTTTGGGCTACTTTTGGCTACAACCATCAAATTGGCTACTTCGACCTTCGATTTTGAATCGAACGATTCAAACTAAAAATGGCTTGACTATTCGACCATTCGATAGTCGAAGTACTGTCTCTTTAAGAAAAACTTCGACCCCCTACTTCGCCACCTAAAACCTACAGAAGTGCAATGTTAGTCTATGGGGAAGGTCCCCATAGGCTTTCTAATGTTTTTTTGGTCGAAGATTTTTCGTTCGATCAAAATATTTGCGGTAAATCCTTTGACTTCGATATTCGGCAGTCGAATACCTAGGGTTAATTAACCCTCGATATTCGACCCTATGTAAATCTGCCCCTAAATTAATCCAATAGGATTGTTTTGCCACCACTATGGGCTAATTATATCTTAGCTGGGATCTGTTTTATTATTATAGATGAAAAGGTAGTAATTAAAAAGATTTTCAATTATCTGCTTGTAATGGAGTCAATGGGAGATGGCCTTCCTGTGATTTGCAGCTTTCAGCTTAACGGGTTTCCAGATAACGGATCCTAAAAATGTTTACGAGCTGGATTCGAGTTCTGGGGTCCCAAGTACTGGAGGACCGTTAGGGTTAGGTTTACGGTTATTTTGGATCTCCATAAATGAATTCAAATAAGCTCCGTCTACTGTTCTTTTTGGCCAACTGTCGACTGAAAATGAATTAAGTGAGAAAAGGTGTATTGGTCTGTTCAGTAACTTCATTTTCTGAGCACAGCAACATTCACACAAAATTCCAGCTGACTATGAAATGAACAGCACTAAAAAAAACTATTACTCTTAATTGCAAAAGTGCTTAGAAGAGCACAATTTTAATTGGTTTTGAGGGTTTAGATTACCTTTCAGCTTTTTGTGGATGGAATATATCACAGCCACAGTAACCCTTTCAAAACTTTCCAACTATGCTCTCAAGGGGGGCCTTGAATCTGGAAAATGGCAAAACCTCTTCAGAAGCAAAAAGTACATATAGAAAAGATATGCGGGTAGAAAGTAGAATAGCATCACTCATTACCATCTTGTTTGCATCTATAAGATACTTGCCTGCTTAGATTGCAAGTTCTGTGGGACAGGGGGCTCCTTCCCACTGTGTTTTGGATCATAATTCTAATTAAAATATAAGGATTTAACTTGTAGAAAGGAAGGGGTTCTCCAGTAAATCATCAGGGGACAGTCTGGGTCCTGCCCCTCAGACAGGAAGAGGAAATGGAATCAGCCAGGAAGAGGAAAAATGTGCTGGGAGATTTTTTAGAGACTGGCAGTTTTGTGTTCCAGCCTGTTAAAGGGGTTGTTCACTTTTGAGTTAACTTTTAGTATGATGTAGAGCGTGATATTCTGAGACAATTTGAGACCCCTTTAAAGGTGAACCACTCCTATAGCACATGTCTATTTCAACTGCCATTCTGTTTTTTGTTGTTGTTTTTAAGCAGAGTAATGAACACTGTGACTAGCTATGCCAGGCAGGACAGTTTGTAACCCACATTTGCGGTGTTTATACAAATGGCCTGTAGATGTCACTGTGCTCAAGACTTATACTGTGCATACTTTCTATACAGCTTGTGGTGTTAGAGTTGCTTACTGTTGTGTAATGGCTGCATGAGCCTACTAATAAAGCACTGTTATACTATACTCATCCTCGCCTACCAAAACATAACAAATTGGCGACAAGATGTCTTTTCTACCTCTGCAGCAGCCTGCAGCTTTTCTTCCAAACCCTGGTGAGTCTACCATACGTTTTACTGCTTGGATCCGTATGTTTGAAACATGACAACATTGATATTTTTTTCTTTGTAATAATGGGACTGCAAATACAGTCCAGTCCCAACATATTCACTGGTGATGACCTGGGATTTTTCAACAAGAACGACAGCATCCTTGTAAAGTGCTAAATACTATTCATCTTTTGAGTAGCATATTGTACTATAATCACTAATATTTAAAATCTCAAATATGCAAAAAATGAAAATGCAATAATTAAAAATATGTGCTGTAATATTCACAATTTATGTACTGGTTCTATTTTCAAGTCATCAGTAAAGTCCTGTCTAGGTTTGTATAGTGTGTATTTGTTGTTTTCAGTGCCAGTTTAGCTCTTGAAGCATTTAGGGCCTAAACTCATGGGCCCTGACACTTAAGGGGGATCCTTTCAAAAATGATAGAGGTCCGTGATCACTTTCTAAACACTGTTATAGCAACAATGCCTTAAATTATGTGCAGACAGTAGGTTGCAAATGTATTACACAAGTGGCTGTGCATGTCCAATACATATTTATTACAGTGCATGTACACTAGTTTTTTTATTTTTCGCTTCTGATGAAAAGTTAATATATGGTTTTGATAAAGATTTACATTTTAAAGAGAGAGACTGGTTCGGACTCCTCCAGGAAGTAAATGTCCAAGCCTTGACTCTCAGGGGCCACTTAACTAACATTTGGATTTCTATTTTTTTCATGAATCATAGTTTTTTCGCTAAAAAGTTTTTTTTCATTTCTATAAAAATTTGAGATTTATTATGTGTAAAAACCATGCTTTTTTATAGTTTTTAAATAACTTTCATGTCATTTGTGGTTTCAGAGAAAATGAGTGTAATAGTGGTTTCACGAAAATTTGACCTTAATAAATGGGCCTCCAGGAGTCAGGCATCTCTGTGGTATGGGTTAGGGCTATAGTGTATGTGTGTAAGTAAAGGTGATTATACATGGGCAGATTCACTCATTTGGAGAGGTCGCCAAACCTGCAAATCTTGCCCTGATATACCCACATTGAGAGGGTGATATCAGGTCATTGCAATCATGGGCCCTAGGGCTTAACAATCAGTTCACAAAGCCATTAATGCAGGCAGTTGGAAGGGGTTCTTAAACCTGCCTAATCAACATCTGGATGATTTTTGGCCAGGTATCCGTCAGGCAAGCCCATTGTAGGGCCCCATACACTGGCCAATAAGCTGCTGACTTGGTCTGTCAGCTTTTATCAGCCCATGTATGGCCACCTTAATAGTATGTGGTTTGTAAGGCTTTGTTGAAATATATTTTTTGGTAAAAAGTGAATTAGAAATGGTTAGCTCTGATGCCTTGCAGCACTGGCATCCTGTGGTCATCCTTCCCCACCCTGTCCCATCTTATTTTTCTGATGGTCGAAATTAATTGTTGGTTATATACAATGTTCTTTGTCCATATCTTTTCCATATGCATCCCCACTACCAAGATCAAGTGAATCAGTTTCCTCAGGCAGGTGATAAAAATCACCTTCCATGGTGTCCTCCTGGGAACAGCTATGCAAATAAATCTTTAGCAGGGCTGGGTGATATCTATGAAAATGTATTGCCTTTAGATAAATGATAAGATAAGCATTCTGTGTCTGAGCCAAGTACCAATAATTGCTGGAGAATGGTGCATGGTTCCATAATATAACCAGACTCCCTAGGGTAAATTATCAAAAGCCTGTTGAAAAATATACATTAGTTTCCACATTCTTTTGGATATTTTTCAGTAACATAAAAATCCCAAAATGAATTTTTCAGTAAACCATTTATCTTTTGGGGGAATGTGGCAACGCAAACTCTGTTATTACAAATGAACAATTATAAGTTTTATAATGTTTCTGAATATTCTGATCCTCATGGCATACTTAAACATCATGGTCTATATTCTTGGCCTTGAAACTCCTTGTTGAGCACAAACTGGAGGCCTGTCTTTGCTCAGTCTCTTAGAATGACCACCATAGGTACTTAAATAATGAAAAAAACCTCTTTATTGAATAGCTCATACAAATACAGATGCCTTCTAGAACGAATATGTGTTCCAGCATTAAAGAATATCCTTGGCTTGCAAAACTCATGAACACTGCAAACTGAAGCCTTCACAGGACGCCTCTCAACTGGACTAATAGTAATTCACTTTACTTTTAGACACTTTAGTACCTAAACTGTGAATATAACCAGGGTAATCATCCCACTCACATTCCTTAATGGAAATATACTGTAGGTTGCTTGCTTAATAAGCCCTCACTATCTTGTGCTCAGTGTATATGTAATGTCCTGCAAGAAAAGCATTGTATGCTTGCTACTCCTGTTCCGAAGCAGCATTTTGTTTTTTGGTCAAGGAGAAGAATTAAGGTAGCCATATCCAAGTCAATAAAAGTTGTTAACTCAACCCCTTTAATTAATTTGAGTTTTTGGGTTTCGGGACTCTACATTTTAGAATCGAGTTTTTCACATTCCAGTTTTTTCGAGTTGTGCATTCACTCTAGTTCATTCAAGTTCATTTGAGGTATAAAAAACTCTAGCACTCGACCTTTGATAACCCCCTTAATATTTGGATTTTGATAAGTCAACCTGCATTTATTGGGGGGGGGGAGAATGTAGATGATATGTCTTGTATTGGTACTTGTGTCCTATAGTTGCACAGAGATCTTGCACCTAACAAATCAGAAGCAATTGCATGTTGTAATGGTTGGCACCCTAAATTCAGAACCGAGCCAAGCACCCTGGTCTCGGATCGTGCTTCTGCCTGTAGCAGCCGCCTTTGGCTTCGGGAGGAGCCCTCAGCTACTCAGATGCCCCCAGGTCTTATTACGAGAGGTGCAAGGTGAAGGGTTCTGAACAGGCAAAGGGGCACAATGGTATGCAAAGTCTTTGGGCAGAAGGTCGTGGTACAAGGCATTAAACAGAATCGTAGTCAGATCAGGCCGGGTCGAGGCAGGCAGAGAGCAAATGTAGTCAGGCAGGCAAGGGTCAAAAGCAAGAAGTCAATCGAAGGGTTAAGCAGAATTGGAGTCGGTAACAGGCACGGGTCAGGTTACAGAAATCAGGATAGTCGAATAGCCAGGCAAGGGTCACAACAGGAATCAAACAGGATCAGAATAAAGATAGCTCAAGCTCAAACACCACAGGATGAAACCTTTAACGGACAAAGACTGGAAGCTCAAATTAGCTATTTATATAGTTCAAATTTCGCGCCATTGCGCGCCTTTAAATATTGCAGAAGTGCGCCGCATGCGCCCTAAGGAACCGGCCGCCCCCCCCCCCCGCTAGACCACCAGGTACGTTTGTGACACATGTATTTTGATATATCGGCTGCAATGGCATTAGATGCAGCTCCCCCTCATGGGAAAACTGCTTTATTCAGCACTGTGCATACTGCATGGTAATAAATGACCCATTATCACTCCTAAATCAGCACCAAATGGAGGTAGTAACTATCATAGAAATTCATAAGGTGTCTTGATCTATTGGAACCATCTAATTTGGCCCAATTACATTACTACTCGCACAAACCCTAGAGGTGTTTAAAGGGGAACTAAAGTCTAAAATAAAACAATGTTAGAAATGCTGTATTCTCTATACTAAATATAAACATGAACTTACTGCACCAGAAGTCTATTTAAACAAATGATCATCATCTTGTAACTTTGTTAAACATCTTTGCAAGACAAAGACCATGCACATGCTCAGTGTGGTCTGGGCTGCTGTTGGGAGGCTAAGCTTAGGGATCATCAGAAATGATCAAGACAGCACAAGTCAAATAATATCTGCCATAGAAGCCGATACAGCAAGACTGATTAATAATCAGAATATGCAGACTGCACTTTGTCTGAGGATACAAATCTCTACACGGTCGCCGGCTGCTCTACAGGGAAACAAACAAAGCTGCTTGAGGTCAGGGAAGTAAGGTGCCATTTAAAAGTATGATTGTTTCCCTGCAGAGCAGTTAGGGACCGTCTGACATTTCCTATCATCAGCAGTCAGAGCAAGTAAAACGAAGGGGGAATTTCACTGCATACAATCAGGTTTATTATAAAAAAAAAATTCACATTTTTTAATTAAAATATATTGGAGATAGATTTCTTATTCATTAAAGAAAGTAAAAATTGGATTTTATTTTTTTGCCTTTACATCCCCTTATGCTATAGATATAACTATAAGATATATATATGACTTATAAGATATGACTAAATGCACCATAATCTCTAAGAGGGTTTGGTTATTATATGTCAAGATACAGTAAATAGAGAACTTCAGCTATGTGCTGTATTTAATAAACATTTGCATATCCTCCCAAATTCATATTCCCTTTGAACCAGTTTTAATGTGATGTCCTCAATATATCAAATTAAATTTAGTGCAAACATATCATACAATACGCGCCTCTAATTTTTTCTAATCATATATTAACACATTATTTATTTAAGGCATTTTATATGAATAATCAGCTTTTTATTAGAAAGGACCTTTCTGCTGTTAAAAATAATCTTGTACAATCCCATTTTTCTTTTAACCTGGAAATTATTTACATTTTAAATGGATTATGCTGCTAAAAGGGTCAGTTTCACTCGTTATTGCTTGTGCAATGTTTGTGTATGTGTGTGCATATGCAAGAAATCTTTATTTACTCTATATTGTCAGCTATATGTTCATTTTAGGCCCTAAATATCTGGACACACTGAGAGAAGCAAATAAACAGAGTAGTATTCTACTGCTTGCATGAGTTTGTAAATTAAATGCCTCTGAATCCAGCTTCAATTTCAATCTGTTGTAGACCCTTTTCTCTATGTTCAGCTCATGAACTTTCAGATGTAACCCAATGAAATTACTGTTTATTTTGATCTATGTTAAATTGTTTTAAACTGTGAAGTCTTCTCTTTGGAGTCATAAAAAAATGAAGGAGCCCCGGCTGTTGTAGGAAGGGTAGACTAGGGGGTATATTTATCAAAAAGTGAAGTAAAAGATCAACACAGTCCACTAGAGTGAAATTCCGCAACTCTCCAGTCATTTCTATGGGATTTTTAAAGGAGTATTTATCAATGGGTGAAAGTGAAAGTTCACCCTCTGATAAATACGCCTTTAAAAATCCCATTGAAATGAATGAAGAGTGGCGGAAATTTATTCTAGTGGACGGCGGTGATCTCTAACTTCACTCTTTGATAAATATGCCCCTAGGAATGAAAGGGTTTGGCCAGTATAAGGTTAAAGCAGGGTTAATAGGTAGGGCAGTAGTAGGGGAAAATAAGTGGGGATTAAAGAGAAGAGGACAATAAGGTCCATTACCTGAAGTCTTAACTTTGGGCTCCAAATCTATTAAAACAAGGGAAGGATCAATGGCTGTTTTAGGAAGGGTAGGCTGGGAATTATTGTGTATTTTCAACTATACCATATTGTTTTAAACTCAGAAGTCTTCTGTTTGGGCTCAGACTGTATTACAAAAAGGAAGAAGCCCTGGCTGTTTTAGGAAGGGTAGGTTGGGAAAGAAAGGTTTTGGTCAGGATAAGGTTAAAGCAGGGTTAAGAGATAGGGCAGTAGTAGGGGGAAAAGAAGTGGAGATTAAAGTCAACCTGTCACCCAGACATAAAAAGCTGTATAATAAAAGTCCTTTTACATTAAATATGAAATCCAAAATCTTTTTTTTATTAAAGCATTCATAGCTGTTGTAAACTCGTTTAAAAATCTCAGCTGTCAATTAAATATTGTCTGCCCCTCCTCTATGCCTTAGGCAATTACTTTCCATTCAGCTCTTCCTAGATGTCACTGCTCTCCCCAGATTCCCCCAGTTCTCTTCACCATATAATTGTGTAGCCAGGGCATGGGGATGGACATCAGGTCCCCAATTTTGGGGGACAAACAAGACTCTCAGATGATGCAAAGCTTGTCTTAATAACAGTGTCCACAAAATGGCTCCTGCCTGCTTGTTGTAATTATGAATTCCCAGACTGACGGAAACAAGATTCAAATAATGTATATAGTGTAATTAAAGTTCATTTTGCTTGACTAACATGATAAAATAGAATTTGCAATCATTTTCTTGGGTGACGGGTCCCCTTTAAGGAGAAGAGGACAATGAGGTCAATTAAATGAAGAGAGGGAACAGAAAACAGCATCTTTTTCCAGTGGTGAGCAATTTATTCTTGTTGTTAGGATCACTGGTTGGATGGAGCTGGAGGTTGAGAGCCCAGTTATAGGCATCAAGTGTATTGTAGCACATCTGCGGAGTAGTGACGTGGGTCTACAAAAAGTCCTGCTCCCAAAAGGCACCCGACCCAATATATGCCTGAAGCAGAAGCCAACACATGCCCTAGTTAGTGCCCAAGGTTAGTGATGATCTCCTTGCTTGCTCCCACTAGTCCACCTCTTGCTCTTGTGGGAGCTTGCAGGTTAAGAAAAGGTTTAGAAGGACAGACTGCCTGGTTGATTCTGCAAAGTCATGCAAACAACCTAATCTTAGCATACATATGTGATAGTTAAGTCTGATATATACATCTAGCAATGCTCAATTAAATTATAACCAGGCAAATATGACTTGTGCATCCGTGGATGCTTTGAATCTCTCACATTCGGTGGGGAGAGATGTGCCTGTCCTTGTTTTTGTTATTTTTTTTTACTGGTATGCTACTGAGAAGCCAGAAGTTTTATAAGATTTACTTGTGTTTGTGTTTTAGCAAAGAAACCAATTTTAAAATTGGCTCACAGCATGCCGGGGAACGCTGGCTTCAGCTGTCTCCATGAGCGGGGGCGGCCAACCTGACTTTTGGGTGTTAGAATGTTTTGGTTCAGTCATCGTTTAACGAGCACACACCACTGAGCATGAAAATAAAGCATAAGCTGAAGTTAAAATCCTGTGGCTTGCATTCACTTCAAAACAGGCACCTATTAAATAGCCTCAATATCTGTTATAACTCCAGAGCAATGACATGTAATCCATGGATCCAGTGTATAACACTGCAGGGATATTCACCTCGATTTTAGTTTTAGACAGGTTATTATCATAAATGTGTTTTTATTACCTTATACCAATTAGAGGAAATTACATATTATATTGTTATACACTCAAATTAGGGGGCTGTCTACCTTACCACAAAGTAAAAGTGTTTAACTCCATGTTTCCTGGGTTTTTATTTGCCTCTGGAGCATTGCCAATCAATTCCTGTTGCGGGTCAAGGCCACTGCAATCAGCAGGCAAAGGGTTCAAGGGTTCTGGCAACACTGGGTGCTTTCATTTCTTTCCTCTGGGAAAACTGTGAGGGTAAAAATAACTGCTGCCTAAAAAGCTGATTCTCTTCCATGCTGCTTTCTGTATGTCTTTAACCTTTAGTGAGTGTTCACAGTTTAGTTGGCAACTCTGGATAAAAGTAGGACTTTATTAAAGGGGTGGTTCACCATTGACTTTAAGTATGTTATAGAGCTCCGAGCTCTAATCAACTTTTTTCTTTTAAATGATTTGCTTTCTTCTTCTGATTCTTTCCAGCTTTCAAATCGGGGTCACTGACCCCATCTAAAACAAATGCCTTGTAAGGCTACAAATGTATTGTTATTGTATTGTTTTAATTACTCATCTTTCTATTCAGGCCTCTCCTATTCATATTCCAGTCTCTTATTCAAATCAATGCATGGTTGCTTGGATTATTTGCATCCTAGCAACCAGATAGCAGAAATTGCAAACTGGAGAGCTGCTGAAAAAAAGTGAAATAACTCAAAAACCCCAAATGATCAATATTGAAAACAAATTGCAATTCTCTCAGAATATCACTCTCCATTAAAGTCTGAATGCCAAAAAATTTTGTTTTTTTTACTATAAAATCCTAAATTTTAGTGGAAAAAAACTTTTTTGAGATTTATTAAACCCAGAGGCTGCAAAAAGTCAGAATTCAAAAATCCGTCATCTAATACCTGCTGAGGTTGTATATAAGTCAATTGGAGAGGTCCCTATCCTATTTGTAAGTTTCTGCAGTCTGCGTTGGACTATTTTGGGCTTTTCAGGTAAAACTCTAAAAAATTTGGACTTTTTGGGAAAAAGCCCGAAAAATCTAGCAATTTGGAAAAAAAAAACCTTAAAAATTGTATGATTCGGATTTTAGCTTGATTTTACGGATTTTTCCCCGATCCAATTAAATCAAGCTTTTTTAATAATTATTAATAAAAAAAGAACTAAATTGTGGATTCTTGTTTAGTTGGACTTTTTTAAATAAAATAATCAGAAAAATTAAGTTAATTTAAAAGTGAACAACACTTCAAATCACATCTCCAATACAAGAAGGAACTGCAAGCTAATGGATTTTGGGTGCTCTCTCTCATAGGTGTATGACTAAGGGTAAGACTACATGGACGTTTTCAGAGCAATCCGACGCGCTGCAGCAAAACGCCAGCGTCAAATCACATGTGACGGAAATAAGGTAAGTAATGGAAATGTCCGATGAAGTCACATCATTGATTCAACGCGATACAACTGTCAGATGCAGTCACATCATGCTTCAGATCATGCTTCCACACCATCCAACAATGCATTCACTTACCTTATTTCCGTCGCATGCAATTTGATGCCGGTAATTTGTTGCAGCGCATCAGATCGTGCCGAAAACGTCCGTGTAGTCCTACCCAAAAGAAGGGTGACTACCTGCCTACCTAGACAAGATACACAGATGTACAAACAACTTGCAGCAGCAGAGATATATTGAGGCTTGATGGGTGCGTTTGGAGTAGCTTATAGTAATGGGCGAATAAATTTGCCTGGCATGAATTCATGGCGAATAAGTCCGTGAACCTCCCGTGAAAATTCTGCATCAATTTCAGATTTTCACGATTTTTTCGTAAAAAATGTTCGAATTGCTAAATTTTTTAGTGAAAACTTTGAATTGCTCGATTTTTTTGTGAAAACATTCAAATTGCATGATTTTTTCGTGAACACATTTGAATTACAAGTTTTTTTGCAAACTTTCTGATTTCACGATTTCACAAATTTTTCGCCGTTTCGCGAATTTCGGCAAAATGGGAGAAATTCGCCAATCACTAGTAGCTTACTTTCTCCATACACATTTGTCCTTTTGTGGCTAGAAGTCTGGTAACTTGCTGCTTTGCAATGGATTTGTACAAAGCAATTAAGTTGCATACAGTATCCTTGCTGAGATTAAACCTATTGAGCTAGGTTGCTCGTCTGTCCCATGGGTGCCTTGGGTACATGGCATCATTTTTTTAAATGTTGTTTGGGGGGAAAAAAGAAACACAGGTAGAAGGTTTATAATCAGGAATGCTTTGAACCTGAGAATTTCCAGAAAAGTGGTTCCTAATGTGGAAAACCTAGAGGCCCATTTATTGAAAGTCCAATTTTAGTGATATTAGAGCTTTT
Source organism: Xenopus laevis (assembly GCF_017654675.1). NCBI lineage: Eukaryota > Metazoa > Chordata > Amphibia > Anura > Pipidae > Xenopus > Xenopus laevis. Next base: position 18,093,113 of record NC_054383.1, read on the forward strand.
TGAAACCACGAATGCCATGAAAGTTATAAAAAAATCGGAATATAAAAAGCATGAATTAAAGCGAACACTGAATGATCTGAAAAAGAAAAACAACACAAAGTTTTTTGGAAAATTACTAGTGAAAAAAACCTGAAAACCTCTGAATGGTTAAAAAAACAAACAAAAGAGTGCAGCTCCTATTGACTTCTATGGGACCGGGATTGCATTTTCTTGGCAACATTTTGTATTCGATTTTTTCGTGGTTAATAAATTCCAATTTTTTATATTTTAGAGAAACAAATTTTTAGAGAATAAAAACGATCTGTGAAAAAAAATGAAATCCGAATTTTAGTCAATCAGGCGCCCACTTTTTAAAGGGACAGTAACACCAAAAAATGAAAGTAATGTCAATATCATGTCTTGCACTGGTAAAACTGATGTGTTTGCTTCAGAAACACTACTATAGTTCATATAAACAAGCTGCTGTGTAGCAATGGTGGAAATTGAAAAAAGTCTATATGGCACAGGTTAAATAGTGGATAACAGATAACACCATTGTGTTCTACAGAGCTTATCTGCTGTGTAACCTGAGCCTTTTCTCCTTTGAATGGCTGCCCCCATTGCTACACAGCAGCTCATTTATATAAACAATAGTAGTGTTTCTGAACACACTCGTTTTACCAGTGCAGGGCAACACTGCATTTTATTTTTTATCACTTTAAAACATTTTTATTTTTTGATGTTACTGTTCCTTTAAAGGGGCATCTTTGTTTTACATGAGCACAATAAATAGGATTATACCCAGCTGCAGCATCTTTGAGATAAGGAGGCACTATTTCTCCTATCATTGGCTCCAGAGGGGACATTTAGGATTAGCACTGAGGGGGTTGCTGCTGCTCCATTACCTGCTCTAGCAATTACATCCAGGTACCTAATAAATGACCCCTATAATGTTAATTTTCAATAATTCCGTATCATTTAATTTTTTTGCCCTTCTCCGTATATAACTTTATCCCCACTTGGAAGCGACTGACACATTTTAATGTCGTATTCCCAATACCTTCTAAAATAATAGCGGTACATGCTTGAGTCGGCACCTCTACTTTGTCTTAATTAACTAGCCTGACCGGGCATCAGATCCTCTCAGTAAACACAAAATGAAGTGAGACTTTCTTTTTTTTTTTTTTTTTGCTAATTCAGAAAATATGGTGTGAACGCTTCCCCCCCCCTCCCCTCCCCTTTCTGGAAATCTGTTATTAAGCTGCGGGTTTCTGTGTTATTTGTCAGTCTTTCAACTTAAATCTAGCAGCCGCAGCTACCCAAGAACACAATAATGAGAAGAGGTCATGGAGCACCAGTTGTGCATGAAAGATGTGAAAATTTACTGCAAATGAGACAACAGCAGTAAATTCATTTTTATTCAAATTACTGTCATCATACATTACCAACTCTCCTGTAAACATTGTGCTTCAGACAGTGTGACAGCATATTATTATTTGTGAGATTATACTATTAAGCTATTAGCATGTCACCTCCTGCTTAAAACAATGACTCAGCTTGGTTCTGCATAATCGGACAAGTTAGAGACACAATCAGAGGTGATAGAAAAGCGTGCGCAGCCCATGCATTGACTGACAGATGGCACTTAAGGACCAGAATCCATTCAAAGCATCTCACATATGAAGCCTGGGACTAGTCCTTCCACAGTTCACATCTATTTCATTCAAACGCAATTTAATTCATTGACATTCCTCGCTGTTCCAAACAGTAATTCGCCGTATTTAAGACCATGGGACAGATTTACTAAGTGACTAACGCTGGCGAAGATTCACCAGGTTTACTAATGGGCACAGGCGTCACTTCGCTAGCGAAGGAGATAGACGCTAGCAGTGATTCGCAGTCTATCGCCAGGCGAATTTTTGCTCTGGTGAATAGTGATGGGTGAATTTATTCGCCAGGTGCGAATTCGCAGTGAATTAGCACGTTTCGCCGCCAGCGAATAAATTTGCAAAACGCCCCTGATAATTAGCGGCAAAAATTCGCCGGCGTCAAAATTTTTTTTCCGAAAAAACGGACAACGGCGCCAAAAACAGGCGCGGGCGTAAAAAACAGGCGCTTTCGCAAATTTTTCGCCGTTTCACAAAATTCACTAATTTTTCAGCGAAGCGAAACGGTGCAAATTCGCCCATCACTACTGGTGAATGGACATTACTCCGCAAATTCGCTAAGATGCGGATTTTACTGAACGTTACCTCTTTCGCCAGACTTGCCTTCGCCAGCTCAGACCAGGTGAAGCGCACTGGAATGCATAGATCTTCCTCAATCTTCTGTTACTTACATCATATTTTTTAGTGGAAAAAACTTTGAAGTCCCAAAAAACGCTGGCGTCTTTTCGTTTTTTCAGAGTGAGCTTGCAAAAGTCCTTAACATTTTTTTGGGGTAACCGGGTTCCCCCATACATTTTATAGAATATGATACATTAATTATACAGTGGGCTCATGTGTAGGACATTATAACAACTCTATTGTCTTTATTAAGTTCCCTGGACTTGTGTATTGTAATGTATTTGCTGCAACATATACGTCCATTCAACTTTATAATTTTCCGCCGTATGCAAATTAGCCTGAGTGAAGACCTCTTATGAAGTTGCGCTAGGCAGAATTGAACGCTAGCACATCTTCGCTTTGATTTGCTCGCATTGCCGAAGTAACAATAGCAAAAATTCATACCCTCCGGTACTTAGTCATAGGTGTCTCTCCAACTATGAGACACCTATGATTAAAGGAGAAGGAAAGCCCCAGGGCGCAAAACCCCTCCCCCCCTCCCCTGTGTTGTCCCCCCTCCCTCCTCCCCCCTGGCCTACCTGTCCCCCTGGGCAAATGCCCCTAACTTGTTACTCACCCCTCTGCGCAGGTCCTGTCCACGGAGTTCACAGTCGCCATCTTCTCCCACGCGCGTCTTCTTCCTGCTCTGACCGGCGTCTTCTGGCGCATGCGCAGTAGGAACAGGTACCGGTACAGCTCTACTGCGCATGCGCCGAATGTCACAAAGTTTTCCGATTTCACTTCGTGACATTCGGCGCATGCGCAATAGAGCTGTACCGGTACCTGTTCCTACTGCGCATGCGCCACAAGACGCCGGTCAGAGCAGGAAGAAGACGCGCGTGGGAGAAGATGGCGACTGTGAACTCCGTGGACAGGACCTGCGCAGAGGGGTGAGTAACAAGTTAGGGGCATTTGCCCAGGGGGACAGGTAGGCCAGGGGGGAGGAGGGAGGGGGGGCAACACAGGGGAGGGGGGGAGGGGTTTTGCGCCCTGGGGCTTTCCTTCTCCTTTAAGTACCGGAGGGTATGAAATGCATAAGATGGGCCATGTAGGATCAGTATGTACCATTTTTTATGTGACTTGTATTAAAAAAATTTGAATTTTAACTATTAATTGAGCCTTGGGACATTTGTCTTTGATATATATTTTTCTACATTTTGGCTGCTTTGGAACCGAGGCAAGTGCCTTTGGCTCAGCTTGGATTCACATGAATCGGCTATATGAATTTCCCATTAGAAATAGAGAATAAACCCAGCGCAGACCATGGTATCTTCAAATTGGGAAATCTGCCTTTTACTTATACATGACCTAGACAGGTTTGAGATGCCGGGTTTTCAGATTCAAGCTTTTTGCAGCATTGGAGTAATAATAAATCTTGACGCTTTTTTTCCATGAGTTTTTGCCCCAAAAAGCCAGACCAGAATTTTTTTTTAATTTTAATAAATAACCCCCTAAAAGTCACCTTGGAGATTCATGACCTATATAAAAGTAATCTGCCTTCGATCTTGTGGAACTCCACATTGACTTATATTATCCTTATATTTTACATTAGTGACTATATTATTATTATTATTATACTGGTATGGGACCTATTATCCAGAATTAATCGGGACTTCAGTTTTGGTTCTTTCTGTAATTTGGATCTTCATACCTTAAGTCTACTAGACATTCGTTTAAACATTAAATAAACCCAATAGGCTGGTTTTGCTTCCAATAAAGATTAATGACATCTTAGTTAGGGTCAAATACCGGTATAGGATCCCTTATCCGGAAACCCAATATCCAGAAAGCTCCGAATTACGGAATGGCTGTCTCCCATAGACTCCATTTTATCGAAATAATCCAAATTTTTAAAAATGATTTCCTTTTTCTCTGTAATAATAAAACAGCAGCTTGTACTTGATCCAAACTAAGATACAGGTATAGGATCCCTTATCAGGAAACCCGATATCCAGAAAGCTCCAAATTAAGGAATGGCTGTCTCCCATAGACTCCATTTTATCGAAATAATCCAAATTTTTAAAAATGATTTATTTTTTCTCTGTAATAATAAAACAGTAGCTTGTACTTGTTCCCAACTAAGATATAATTAATCCTTATTGGAAGCAAAACAAGCCTATTGGGTTTATTTAATGTTTAAATGATTTCTAGTAGATTTAAGGCATGAAGACCCAAATTACGGAAAGATCCTTTATCTGGAAACCCCCAAGTCCCGAGCATTCTGGATAACAGGTCCCATACCTGAACAATTAATCCTTATTGGAAGCAAAACCAGCCTATTGGGTTTATTTAATGTTTAAATGAATTTCTAGTAGACTTAAGGCATGAAGACCCAAATTACGGAAAGATCCATTATCCGGAAAACCCCAGGTCCCGAGCATTCTGGATAACAGGTCCCATACCTGTACTAGAATGCTTGGATAAAATGGAGTCTATGGGAAATGGCCTTCCTGTGATTTAGAGCTTTCTGGATAATGGGTTTCCGGATAACATACCTGTACCTGATTTGGAACTTTCTGAATAATGTTCCTTATAATAGATCCTATACCATTACAAAACATAATGTACACTCTATGCTCATATATCATTGAAACCCACTAGCAACACACATCAGCTACACTTCCAATCACGTAGTTATAGGGGGGGGACTAAAATAATTGTCAGGGGTAAAACCCAGCATGGTACTATAATAATCAAAGATTGGGCTGATCACTTTAACCTTCTTTTGTTCACATTAAGCTTTTGGCTTCTTGAAATATTTGAAAGAAGAATAAAAAGTAACATACGATTGCAACCAATCAACTCAAATTCTCTTTTTTCTCAATTTGAAAGCTTTTATTGTTTTTTTTTTATATATTTTATTAATCATATAGAGTTTCAGCATATTTTTTTTTTTCCCAGACATATTCAGTCAAGAGCTGAAAACAAGAGATCTATAACATTCATAGAAGGCTGCTATAATGCCTATTTCACTTCTGACAGGAAATCTGTAAGCTGTCCTATAGGTATTATCACTGGACTCTCCGGAGACTGCTAATGATTAAAATTTTATAGTTCATAGGCTTCAAAGACACCGAATGTGGAATGGCAGCCCAAAGTTCTCATGATGTACAGAATCACATTGTATCAGATCTTCTACTTTTTTTTTTTTTTTATTGTTGTTTAATGTTTCTGACAATTCCCTTTTCATATTTTACTACACAACACACAGCAATTCCTCGTTTCATATTGTCTCTTGCTTTCTCACCGCAGTGCAAATGTTAGTGGGTATTGATATAGAATGTAGAAATAGTACGATGAGGTGTGCAAGTCTAACAGATATTCATTCAGGACCTCAGATACTCATGTAGGTATTAAAGTTGTGCTTTATCCATTGCTATTGATATCACTAGTACTATTTCTTAAATAGTACATTTTCTTTTAGCTAGGGATGCATCTAATTCCTGGATTCGTTCACCAAATTCAAGATATTTTTATCAGGATTCGACCAAAACCATGAGCCTGGCTGACCAAATCCGAACCTTATATGAAAATAAAAAATCAGTGTGTGCGTGCGTTTAATTGGGCTAGATGCAGGGTTGGACTGGGGCCCATCAGGACTGCTGTCTGGGGCCCCCCTCCGGACCCCCCTTCCCCTCTACTGCGACTCTGTGTGCCCTGTACATTGGGTTACAAATCCCAGGGCCTGCGCTCATGTGCGAATGTAGCCACGCTTATGCGAGCAGCACCGGCAATTGTTTTTTATGTAGGGCCAGCAGATCAGTAGATGGGGCCTCGGCCAATGGGGGCTCATGAGGGCCGAGGCCCACCGGGTTTTTTCCTGGTGTCCCACTGGCCCAGTCCGACCCTGGCTAGATTCATCAGGTTTTTCCGTGCGTACACCGGCTTTTACAGCGGACATGTTATGAGTTAAGATTTGGTTCGATATTTGGCAAAATCCATAACCGTAGACTTGCGGATTAGGCTGAACTTTAAAAAAGCAGGGTTTTGTTCATCCCTACTTTTGGCAATTACAGTATATCCATATTCTGCAGAAGAGACACATAGGGGCAAATTCACTAAGAATCGTAGTTGCGCCAGGCGCAAATTCGCCGCACTTCGCCACACTTCGCCAGGCGTAGTTTCGCCAGCGCTCTGCAAATTCACTAAAATCCGAAGTTGCGCACAGGGGTAGCGTAAGTTTGCGAAGTTGCGCTAGCGTTAATTCGCCAAGCGAAGCGAAGTTTCGCTAGCGATGGTTAATTTGCATATGGTGCCAAATTCAAATTTCAAAAAAAAGAAAACCTTCAAAACATCAAATAAAAATTTTATTTTGCCCTACACATGTGCCCACTGTATAGTTAAGTTGCCATGAGTTAGGAAATGTAGGGGGGAAGGAGGGGAGCCCCAAAAAATTTTTCGATCTTTTTCAGCCTATCACCCATAATATAGAAAACACGCCAGCGTTTTTTGGGACTTAGGAAAAATTTCACTTTTTTGGAAGCAATCCCTATCTACTCTATTGCGCTTCGCCTGGTCTGAGGTGGCGAAGGAAGTCTAGCGTAAAAGGTGGCGTTCAGAACAATGCGCAAGTTAGTGAATTTGCGTAGTTTCGTTCGTTGCGCAAAATCGCCAGGCGTAAGGGTGCAAAGTTACACTAGCGAAATTACGCCAGCGTCCGTTAGTGAATTTGTGAAGTAACGAAAATGCCCGACGCTAGCGAATTGACGCTAGCGTTCGGCGCTTAGTGAATTTGCCCCATAGAGGAATATTTATCAAAGGTCGAATTTTACGTTTTTTTTTATAACTCGAATGAACTCGCAACTCAAATCAGCAAGTTCGGGGGTTAAGAACTAGTTATGGGTGAATTTCTCCAGCTTTGCTTTGCCGAAAAATGTGCACATTTTGTGTGAAAAAATTATTTTTTTAAGCCAGTGACAATTCCGACGCCGGTGACAATTCCGAAGCACATTAAAGTCAATGGGGGTTTATTAATTGTTGCCGGCTTCAGAGTTGAATTCACGCCTGCCAAATTCATTCGCCCATCACTATTAAGAACCTGAAAACTCGAACTGAACAAGTTTTTTGGCGAAAAAAGAAACGTGAATCGTTCAAATTCATTGAGTTTTCAGACAAAACCCTCTGGAAAAAACTCAAACATCATGAAGGCTAATAACATGGTTCAAGGGACCTCTGTCATTAACGCCTACATGACCTTGACAGGTTTTAGATGGTGTATTTTCAGATTCAAGCTATTTCCAGGGTCAGGGTATAATAAATCTTGAAAAATTTGAGTTTTTAAAAAAAAAATAGATTTTTTTTACTCCAAAATAACCTTGAAAACTAGGATTGTTTGTGGAAAACACAAGCCAAACCTTAATAAATCTGACCCATAATCTGATCTATAATGTTGCCAGCAGGATGAATGAAATATTGTAGTGAAGAGAAGGGTTTTGAGTTTATGGACTGGAAAGTCCTGCACTGCTGTAATGCTAATGAGTCTACATCCCACTACAAGGAGAAATTCAACTGAACTGCCCCAAATTTGGGATGATCCTATGCACAGTTGTTTTATGCAGGATTACAATACATAACTTGTCTAAACTGGATCACATTACTGCCCCTTAATATAGATATATATTAGTATAGTATAAGCAACCCATTTATTTATATTGCTCTTTCTGCTATAAATACGAGTGGTAGAACTGTTCCCATGTCTGAATGACTTGATAGCCACCAGATTCTACAGACGGTCACCCTAAGGGAAAATAGTATATTGCATTCTGTGCCAGTAACTCATCTGTCATCAGTGATTCTATGATTGAGCGACTAATTCTAAGGATATGGGAATTGAATATTCTTAAGAAATAGTGTAAATAATTATTGCAGCACAATGTTGTTTAACTGGAAGAGTCATTAGGGTACTTCATGGTACTGTATATTAAAGGAGCTTTTGGTGGATTGTTGTGATGCACTTTTTAGGCAATAGTATGAAGCAGTTTTGAGTCATTATGAGTGGAAATGTGAAATACTTCAGGAAATTGTGATGTACACTATGACACTTTTGGGGTGGTATTTTCTATAACACAATAAGGAAAAATAAAATTGTTGTATAGGGATAGATAGATAGATAGATAGATAGATAGATAGATAGATAGATAGATAGATAGATAGATAGATAGATAGATAAAAAGAAAGAAATAATGAAAGAAAGAAAAAAAGAAAGAGATAAAGATAGATAGATAGATGAAGAAAGAAAGAAAAAGAAAGAAAGAAAGAAAGAAAGAGAAAGAAAGAAAGAAAGAGATATAGATAGATAGATAGATAGATAGATAGATAGATAGATAGATAGATAGATAGATAGATAGATAGATAGATAGATAGATAGATAAAAAGAAAGAAATAATGAAAGAAAAAAGAAAGAGATAAAGATAGATAGATATATATATTTATATATTATATATTTATAATGTATACTGTGCTTCCACAATCTTACATGTTTTTCTTACTGCACACAGTTCGACCATGGTGGGTGTCAGTAGTGCATAGCAAATTGCTGGATCATGCTGGAATCAGCCAATTAGAACAGGTAAAATCTGCCAGTGACTCACAGCATGAGCGTGTTGGTTGGAGTCAGGCTGAGGAATTCTTTAGTACATAAACACTTGTAAATGTGAGATATGCATTTATTAACTGTCTGCTGCATATCAGTAGGTTTTTTTTTTTATTTTATAAAAGTGACAGTTCCCCTTTAAAATGGCATACAGCTCTTCCCCATGTGATCCCACACATTATGAAGGATTAAAACATACTGGGGGGTTTAGCACCACTGCTTGATCAATCTGGCCCAAAGCTCATCAGGGCCAGCGTAATGTGAAAGGAAGCCATTGAGAATCCTGTATCTGATGCTTACAACCACTTCCCATTCTTTGTTTATCATTAAACACATTTCTTGTAGTGATGTGCGGGTCAGCAAAAAGTTGGACTAACCCAAACTCTAACCCACCCACTCCCAACCTTCTCCCGATCCAGCAAGGCACCTCTATTTGTAAACTTACACAGTAGTGATGAGCGAATTTGCGCCATTTTGCTTTGCCGCGAATTTCCCGCGAAATTGGGAAACAGTGAAGAATTTGAGAAACGGCGCCGGCGTCTCGTTTTTGATGACGGCATCCGTTTTTTTCTGAAGTTTTTTTTCACAAATTTTTTTGCCGGCGGCGAATCGCACAAATTCGCCGCAAATTTACGCCTGCCGAATAAATTCGCCCATCACTACTCCACAGTCTTTGATGTTACAAACGGGACAGGGCATGTGTGAGCCTATAACTTGAGGATGCTGGAGGCAGAAGCAGGGCAAAGTAAGGTTTTGGGCAGAAAGGGTGCAAGTAGACTTCATGTGCAAATGTCTGCCCAAACCTGCACATCACTAAATTTCTTCCCATTCTGAACACCTATAAAATGGTATCAGAGACAGAGTTCTGAGAAAAATTCTAGTGGTCCATGTTCGGGTGGGCCCTACCACCCTGCTCACACCAGTTGAGGTTGTGCCCTGCTCCTACCTGGTGATAGTAATGGTGTATGTTACTGCAGGGTAAAGGGAGAGTTGGGATTAGAAAGGGTATGTGGTGATGGACTTGTCTTGGCAGCAGCCAGGGTTTGCAGGGGAGACCTTGATGTCAGATTCTCAAGTGTTCCTAGGTACCCCAGTCCAGCACTGAGCTGTATGTCTTTCTGGTATTCCACTCCAGTAAAATGTTGGCATGGTAATCTTATTTATATCTCAGAAATATGACCAGTGCACCTCTGGTAGGGGTGATTCTCAATTACAAATCTTTTTTTTATGAAGGACACCTACTTTAAAGAGCTCATGACCCTTTTGGGAGACTTTTAATAAAGGTTTATATCCCTGATCTTCTCCCTGCACCTTATCCACCATCCCTTCTGCTATAAAAGACAGAACATTACTAACCCAAAGGGGAAATATAAGAACTAAAAAAAAACAGCTGCTGTTTCTCCAAGCAGGCAACGCAGGCTTCAGGTGATCAATTCACTAGACACAGATTTGTTTTATATATTTGTTTAATGTGTTGCCATTGCATTGATAAACGACTAAGCTACCATAGTTTAACCATTGCTTTCATATTGCGTTACATTTCATTTTCAAACCGAGATATTCTGTACAGCATAAGAGTTACATGAGAAGTTCATAAAATTAGAAGTCCTTTGTAGAACATCGCATGCAGCCTTCAATCGGCTTGTAATTATACAATGTTAGAAGTTTAGAAAAGCCAGATACACAAGGTTACCGTGTTTCAAAGGAACCATTGTTCTTGCTGGATTGACTTTAAAAGGGACATTTTGCAAGTGCACCTCTTAGATTTCATTCTCAGAAGTGTCATCTTAATTCTTTCATATGCTTGATAAAGACATAACTGATGTTCATGGCGATATAAGTTGTTTGTCGGCTGTACCCTTAAACAAGCAACTGGCACAGAATGAGGTGGCTTTGTACCAGTTAAGAAGATATTTTTCTTTCCAGCTCAGAAGATATTTTTCTTACAAAAAAATATTTAAAGAAATGTCTGCTTAACACTTACTAAAAGAATGGCAACCCTGTGACTTGAGTTTTTCCCCCCTCTGTTTTAATATGCTTTCATCCTACTTCATTTACTACACCCACTATTTAGAGGTTACAATGCATCAGGGAACTGACCCTCCTTGTATAGCACTCTTCTGAACAGCAGAGATACTTGAAAATAAAGCCCATCATTTTTTGTTCAGCCTGTCTCTTGTGTCTGCAGATATTCTCTCACTACCTTTATCCGGGGATTACACTGATCCAAAGTACACAAGAGCTACAGATCTAGCTTTACTGTCACTCACGGCTTCCTATAACCTCTTTAGATGACGGTTTTGCAGAGGGACACAAACAAATACAGATTTCTCGCTTAACCATCGTTTCCTGAATTTAATCATTTATGTGAACTCGATTTCCATGCTTAATATCTTCAGTTTGCTGGCAGCTATAGTCAGGTTTAAGAGATCATGGACAGGCGTTTAACATAAATGTGTATTTCACTGAATAAAAAAATTACATGAATGGTTAATATGGACTAAGTAAATTCTGCTACAAAGATCCTGAGAGTCAGGATTGGCTTAAAGGCTTTTGGGCCATGCAATAGATTGCTGCTCTATGCAGCAGAAATAGTCCCATTTCTTATTGCTGTCTTACATACTACTTTGAGGGGGCCATTTATTAAACCTCAATTTATTCTGGTTGAGGTTTTTAGGGGAAAAACTCACATTTTTTGTGGAAAAAGAAAAACTTGAATTTTGAGAGATTTACAGTATCATACCCCAAACTGCTAAAAATCCAAATTCGAAAAATACGCCATCCCAAACCTGTTCATCTCATGTAGAAGTCAATGGCAAATTTCCCTGAAGTTGGTTCTTGACATTGTGATTTGCACTGGGTAATCCAAAAAAGTCGGGTTTTGCGTGAGACAATCCGAAAAGTGTGAGTTTTCAGAGCATCAATCATGAGATAAAAATTGAAGCTCGATTTTGTGGTGCCGTTTTGTTGCTCTGATTTTCAAGAAAAAATAATTGATAAATGAGTTCAATTCGTGGAAGGGAGTTTGGTCGAATTTTGAAATTTTTTTAATTTTTATATATATATTTTTTATATTTAACAGTTTCAATTCATGAACATATAGCAATTATATAGTTATGTTCTATACATAGTATTGTGCCAATGACATATCTGGTATACATGTGCTAATCATACATAAAAGAGAAAAAGAGGGGATAAATATCCCAAGTATGAATCTCAACATTTGTTGCCTGAATCTGTCCGTTGTCGCTGACATCCTGTCTAAGGGGCCCATTTACTTAGTTCGAGTGAAGAAATAGAGGAAAAATAGTTTGAATTTCGAATGGTCGAATATGGCTACTTCGACTTCGAATCGAACTAAAAATCGTTCGACTATTCGACCATTCGATAGTCGAAGTACTGTCTCTTTAAAAATTTCTTCCACCCCCTAGTTCGCCACCTAAAACTTACCGAGGCCAATGTTAGCCTATGGGGAAGGCCCCCATAGGCTTCCTAACAATTTCCTGATCGAAGGAATATCCTTCGATCGATGGATTAAAATCCTTCGAATCGTTCCATTCGAAGGATTTAATCTTTCGATCGAACGATTATTCCTTCGATCGTTCAATCGTAGGAATAGCGCAAAATTCGAAGTCAAAGGATTTTACTTTGACGGTCGAATATCGAGGGTTAATTAACCCTCGATATTTGACCCTAGGTAAATGTGCCCCTAAGAGTTGCTCATCCAAAAATTGGTTTTAACCAGTAGTGGGGGGGGGGGGGAGAAAGTCAGATCTGTACAAAGGTTAGTCGCTATGCCCTGTATTTGGTCGAATTTGTTTTCATAAAAAAATGTGATTCATTTGCGTATCACTCTTCTGTATCCCAGATAACAAGCTGGCTAAAGTTGTTGGGGCAGCACTAGTAAACCCCAGTATGTCCCAGATTTCTCAGGAAGTGCTTATTGCTTGGAAAGTATGGCCATGGCTTAGAGCAGTGATCTCCAACCAGTGGCTCGCGAGCAACATGTTGCTCACAAACCCCTTGGATGTTGCTCCCAGTAGCCTCAAAGCAGGAGCTTATTTTTGAATTCCTGGTTTGGAGGCAAGTTTTGGTTGCATAAAAACAAGGCATAACCTCAAACAGAGCCTCCTGTAGGCTGCCAGTCCACTAAGGGGTTACCAAATAGCAAATGAATGCCTCTGGCAATCCCAAGGACCTTTTTTATGCTTGTGTTGCTTCCCAACTCTTTTGAATGTGGCTCATGGGTAGAAAAAAGTTGGGACCCCTATCTTAGAGAAAAATAAACCAGTAATGAGGTCAGAATCTACGCACCCTACAAATTAGAGAAAAATAAGTTACACACACTAATTTGAAGCCACCGGCGCTCAACCAGTTTATTAATTGCCAAGGATTGTGACCTCAATGTCAGCATTTCCAAGGGAGAAGGATGGGTGGGTTATTCCCTGAAATGTTGATACCGTTGACAATAAATGGCTTAACCTGACTTCAAAGTAGTGTTTGCGCAGCCTATTCCTTAAAATGCTGGTCACGTGCAGTACCTAATTATAAAAAGGGAATTGGGGATCACTCCAAGGCCAAGTAAAGTACAAAGAAATGTATGCACTTGCACAGAATAATTTAATAATAAAACATGGGGCTAGGGAATGCGCATTGATCCATCCCCATTTTTCTGTATAATTGGCCAGGTCAGTCACACCATTAATCTTTACTTGAAAAACTAGAAGTACTATCACAACTTAATTTATATATTGGTATATTAACAGAGTTATTCTACAAATTCCCATGTGGTTGTAGCCCCCCCCCCACAACCATCCTCAATTATGATCCTATGTCTGTGGACCATGGCCATAGAACTCTTTCTCCTATTAAAGCTGCAGTAGAGAAGGGTGGGCCTATGAGACCAGTCTTTTAGTCACATTTTTCACAAGAAATACAATCAAACAGGGAGGTGCCAGCATATGAAAAATATGACCAGAGGTAAATTGACAGGACCACAATATGGGGTTACCTTGACAAAGTATGGTAGATTCCCATTTTTATTTTGTACACTGGACACATACCTATCTATGGCCTATGTTGTCCCATGATCTAGCAGGCTGTACTCCTTTCCAGTTGCTTGTAGGAAGAAATTAATGTTCCATTGAACAATTTGAAGATGTTAATTGCCTTCCTGGCATTCAAGTTTTTTCTCGGAGGAAAACTCAATTTGAATTTGATTTGAATGTTTGGGTCATTTGCATTCGATCGAATAATAGAGTTTTTTCATAAATAACCTCCCATTCGAGTTGTGAGTAAATTCAAATTTGTTACAGTTAAAAAAAATCAAAAATTCGACCTTTGATAAAGTTGCCCCTGAATTTGCCTGTACACTGAAATATCCGCTTGTTTGGTGAGGTCACCAAGTGCCCAGTTTGGCCACTCTTGCTGGGCCTAATTAACCTGATTAAATATTTTGACCCTTGGGATAATGATCATATCCTAATATTTGGATTTTGGATTTTCTAACCTACCTGAATTTCAGCCAGATTTCATTTGGCCTGTCTGTTGGTAGGTCCCCTATACATGAGCTGATAAGCTGGCAACGAGGTCTGGAGGGGCCAAGCTTTTATGGGTCCTTGTATTGTCACCTTAAATTTTCAGACTGAGCCAGAAACACCATGAAAAAAGGAAAAAAAACAAAGCAAGAAGGAAATAAGTGTTCCTTTATGTTTATTCTCATCAATTCTATTCATTGGAAAAATGCAGAAGGCAAATGATATAGAAGGTTTAGTGGCCCTTAAATATGGATTAAGGAAGTGCTTATAGGAATGCCCAGACACGCTGCTGAATTTAGGTTTGGCAATCATAATATTATTGCTATTGTGTTTATAATTCCCTGCATTTATATTCTAGTAATTATTGTAGAGATGAAGTGACTTCCAGACATTCCTAGAGACATTCATTGGATGATGCAGTGGAGAAGCTTTTATTTTCTTTTCCAAAATAAATGTACACACAAGAGCAGATAGAACCGCGTTTTGTCACGATTTACCCCAGTGCCTTTTGCCTTTGTTATCACCAACAACCTCCTTTCCAGGATCACTTGCACTCTCGAAAGCTGCCCTTTTTCATTAAACAGTTTTATATTAGCTTGTTATAAATGTAGGGTCTCATATGTTCACTGCTGATTAGAACACATTATTTCTATTATCCTTTTGGGCTTCACACTAGCAATAAAAACGCTTGCCATGATTCGAAACCAACAAACAACAAGAGGATTTGTTGATTGCTAATGAGAAAGCTTGGGTTTGCTGGGAGGATCTGCAGAGACTCTCCTGCTGTGGCCTGTAGATTACTTTACTTAAAATGGTCAGAAGGCAATAACTTTACTGAGGAATCAGCACTTGTTATAAATGCGGCATAAAGTACTAATAATAATGATGCATTCGACTAAAACAGGAAATAGGAATTTTAACATTCGGACCTTAAAATGTATTGTGCATAATTCTGCAGCGAAATGAACATTGCAACTGGTTGTGAGGTAGAGACATTATAAATGAAAGGAATAAATTAGGTTAGAGCCAGCCAAAAAAGAAATACAGCTGAAATGTATCTGAAATTGAGACATATCCAAAAGTCCAAAAACTAAAGTCAGTTTAAATTAAATCTCAGTACAAAGTGTGAGCAGTGGTTATGTGAGACATTGTGCAAATTACATTTTTCTATTTTTGTGGTTTTTGAATTATTATAAGGGGAGATTTTAACTTCAGTTAATCTTAAAGATGGATCTATTTTAAGTATCTTTTCAATTAGTCTTCGTTATTTATTTTATATGGTGTTTTGGTGATCTCTGTC
Source organism: Xenopus laevis (assembly GCF_017654675.1). Lineage (NCBI taxonomy): Eukaryota > Metazoa > Chordata > Amphibia > Anura > Pipidae > Xenopus > Xenopus laevis. The sequence goes on from NC_054383.1 coordinate 18,108,845, forward strand.
CTCGCAGGCAAGAAACAGATCGAAATGTATTGGTGTTCTCATTTTATATTTTTTTTTTTTATTAAAAGTTATTCTTATTTTTCTTTGCTTGGCTTTCTTTGTATGCCCTCTTTCTTTCTTCCTCCAGTATGACTTGATTATTAATCAGATAGCAATCAGATAGCAGTTCAAATTCCAAGCCTAAGGGGATCATTTACTAAAACTCTAATTTTTCTAAGTTTTTATTTATTTAAAAATGCATTTCCAAGAATGTCAGTCATTTATCAAAAGATCCAAACTGAAAAAGTGGGGAAAAGTTGAGAAAACCGCAACTTTTTGCACACAATAACTATGACTTTTTCATATTGTCACACAAAACCCAGAGTCAAAAACACAGAAAAACCTCAAAAAAAATTAAGCAGTAAAAGATCTTCCAGTTGTAAAAGGGACATCTGCCATTAACTTCTAAATGATTTTGACAGTTTTTAGCTTGAGTATTTTTGGATTCAGAATTTTTGCCCCATAATAAATCCTGGAAAAGTCATGTTTTTTTCTGCAACTTTTTCAGTTTAGTTAAGCTTAGTAAAGTAGTAAAATCTCTAATAGCTGCAGAAGAGAAAAAACTCTTAAAAAAAGAAATTGAAGCCACCCTTCTTTTCATAGTGGGTGGTGTACAGATATTTTGTAAAGCAAAGGACTTCAAGAGCCAGAATCCATCACTTGAGGTAGGAGTTGGATCACTCTGTCATAAAATGGAATAGGAAAATAGTCCCAGCAACACAGATTATCTTTTTATAATTAACATTTTTCCCATATTTTTATTAAACAGAATTGACCTAACTCCCAGACATGAATTGACCTCATTTGTCAAAAAATCAGGTCGAAAAAGTCGTTACGGAAAAAATCTCGACAAAATTGTGTGACAATTCGAATATTACGATTTTTTTAAATTTGACGTTCAAATCATATGACTTTTTTAAGTTGACTGAAAAACCTCCACTTATTCGGATTATCGTAAGAAAACAGATGCAGATCACAATATAAAAGGGTCACCTGCCATTGACTTCTACATGACCTTAACAGGTTTTAGCTGAAGTATTTTCAGATTTTGCTTTATTTCAGATTTTGCTTTTTAGCTGCTTTGGGGTATAAAAAAATCTTGAAAAAGTCGAGTTTTTTTTCCTCTAAAACTTTACCAGAAAAAAATTGACGTTTACTAAATAAAGTCCTAATTGTTATAATTGTTTCCTTCCAGTCTTTGGAATCAGCTATGTCTGTAAAAAAAAAGAAACATTTGTTTTTATTTTTGCCAGTTTTTAGCAGTTTGGCGGTGTTTATGCACATTTAAAAAAAGCCCAACTGAATAAGCTCATGTCAACATTTCTTAAAATCTCACCTGCCACTCATGAAAACATTCCCTAAAGGTTGGAAATGAAAAATCTTTCCATGCTTCGAAAGCTAATCAGAGATACTCCCTTTATCCAAGGATTGTCTCCATAGATAGTCTGTATATCCAAGAAATCAAATGCTAAAAATATATAATTGATCTCTTCGTACACATCCCGCAACTGTGATTTTGCACTGATCTGTAGTAATGAATAAATCTGCCCAGTTTTGCTTTGCTGAAAAATTTGCAAAACTGTGGAAAAATTTGTGAAACACATTAAAGTACGTATATGGGCAAATTTTTTGTTGCAGCAACTTTTTTGTAGCAAAATATATTGTCTATTGTGACTTTTTTTCACTCCACTCCAATTATACTCCAGTTTCACTCCAATTTCACTCCACTTACAATTCACTCAACGGGTGTTTTTTTCTCAAGTTTTTTCTAACTCCAAATGCAATAAAGTCAATGGGCGTTTTTTCTCACTCCAAATGCATTAAAGTCAATGGGCAATTTTTCGTGTTTTTTTTCGCTGAGAATCTTTTTTTCACAGCAAAATTTTGCCGCAAATCCCTGCATGGCAAAAAAACTAGCCTATCACTAGTGATCAGACCAATCAACCTAAAGCTCTCTAACAAATAGTTGTTAACATGCAGCCATAATATTTTGCTACTAAGGGCTTGCACTTCGAAATTCTGATTCCAAAAGACCAACCGAAATTAAGTCAAAGTTTTTTTTTGCAAATAGGTTCGTATTCGATCGCCCGCACGCTCCCATGCTTATGCGCCGGCATGATGACGTCATTGCGCAACGGCGCGAAATTCAAAGTATTTAAAGGGGCCTGGCACTCAAAAACACTGCCCGTTGTTAGGTTCAATTAGTTTGTTCCTGGGTGCTCTTTCCTTGTGAATCCTGCCTGTTAATCTGTGTATTGACCCTTGCCTGCCTGCTTTACTACTCTGACCTCTCCAATTCTGATCCTGCCTGCTTGTGACTACTCTGACCTTTGCCTGTCCACTGACTATTCTACGCTCTCCTATCCTGATTCCAGCCTGTCTGATGATTCTCTGCTTGTGTTGGCCCGGCCTGCCTGATCCTGGTGGTGTTCTTCCTTCCAGTATCCTGGTGAGATGATTGTGCCCCTTTGCCCTTCCAAAACTGCTAGCTTTGCTCCTCTTTCAAATAAGACCTGGCAGCATCTGGTTAGCGGAGGGCTCCTCCCGAGGTGAAAGGCGGCGGTTATAGGCAGAAGTGAGAGCCGTGACCAGGGAGCTTAGCTTGGTTTCTGGATATAGGGTGCCGAACGTGACAGAATTGAAGTAATAGCGCATTTGATCGAATTTGAATCAAAGTTTTTACAAGAAAAACTTGTCCACCACTTGACTCCAAACAGGTTCTAGGAGGTCCCCCATAGGCTAAAACAGCAATTCGGCAGGTTTTAGATAGCAAATGGTCGAAGTCGAATTTTTAAAGAGACAGTAAATTATACATTTTGATATTCTAATTTTGTGATTTTTTTCAAAAGTCGAATCGAATTTGGACTATTCCCTAGTCGAAGTACACAAAAAATAGCTTGAAATTTGAATTGTTTTAATTGGAAAATTCACCACGACCTTTGATAAATCTGCCCCTTAAAAAAAAATGTTACACACAAAGGGGGTATTGCAAAAAGAATTTCTTTATAGACAATTCATTAATCATACAAAGATGCATGTTACACACAATCAGTATACACAAGAGACACATCAAAAACATAATTGGCAATCAGGTACATACCACCAGAGTGTAACCAGAATATATACTGTAAGCAATACAAGGAGGCATATACCCTTGGTAGAAAATGGGAATTACCCCTGACATTTCGGCGTAAGCCTTACTCAAGGGGAATTCTCCTTGAGAAAGGCTTTATGCCAAAATGCCGGGGGAATTTTCATTCATTCAGAGTGCCCTCCATTTATTTGTTATAAATGCAGCTACAATGCCAGTTATGATGCCTGTGCCAAATCAGGTTACTAGTTAGCCTAGTTTTATATTTTGGCCAATCAGTTTTGGAATAATTGACCAGAAGGTGATCTGCCAAATCAGTTGTTTAGAGGACCATGCGTGCATAGATAGATGACACTGTAGTTGATCAGACATCATTAAATCAATATGAAAAATCTATACCTCACTTGCCCCAAAGAGGCTTTTATGAGGTCTATGAAACTATCAGCACAACATCCAGTAAATATTTTCATTACTTTCACAGCAAAGAACTGTTTATGTTTTCAAGGATGAGACCACCAGGGACTACTTCTTGTTCTCTGGATGCCTGCGAGCAACAAGAACCCCAGAGATTTTTCTCCATTCACCTCTAACATATTTGTAAATTGTTACATGACCCCTCAAATTTCTCTAAAAATGCTATTTTCCTTATCAACACATATTTCAGCAATGCATGTGATGAGAAACACAGATGGCAATATCAGTCATGGGCAAACATAGAGGGTGGCATTGCACATACACTGTGTATGAGCAGATATATATAAAACATGGCATTGTAAGCAGCCTGTATATGGACAGACATTTAGAAGGTAACATCATACATGAAAGGGCATCCTTCTTTTGAGCTTTTATAAACCACGCAAATGAATACCAGTTTAGTTGTTAAAAGGTTTGGAAGTTGCCAGCGAATTCATAGGGTTCGATTTACTAACATTAAAATTATTTTTTTTTGATAAAAACTCAAATTCTTAGAGGTTTACATGTTTTTAGTAGTGATGGGCAAATTTGGGCCGTTTTGCTTCGCTGGAAAACTCACGAATTTCCTGCAAAATTCGCGAGACAGCAAAAAATTTGCAAAATGGCGAAAAATTCGTAAAACGGCACCGCCATCTAGCTTTTGATGACGGCATCCATTTTTTTATGCCGCTGAATTTTCGTGGCAGTTTCCCGAATTTATTTGCTGGTGGCGAATCGTGGGAATTTGGAGCAAATTCGTGCCTGCCGAATAAATTCGCCCATCACTAGTTTTTATTGCATCCTTCAGAGTTTTTGCCATTTTTACTTTTTATATTCAGAGTTTTATTTCATGGCACTTATGGTTTAAGAGAAAATTTGTTTAATTGTGGTCTAAAAAAGCTTTAATACACTAAAGGGGTTATTTATCAAAGTCTGAATTTATCTTAATGTTTTCTGCTACAAACTCAGATCAAATCTGCTCGGGTGTTTTACGCTTATTTATTATATTTTCCCAAAAATTTGCATGATTTTTTGGGGATTTTTTTTTTTAACCAGAAAACTCAAAAATCTTTGGGGTATTGCACGAAACCCAGCGCACATCAAAAAATCATTGGGACTTTTCCCGTTGACTTTTTGCAACTTCGACAGGTCTGAGATGCCGGATTTTCAGATTCAGACTTTTCCATCCTCATATAAACTTTGTGAAAAAATTTGTGATTTTTTAAAAGTCAGATTTTATAATAAAAAACATCACAAATTTTTCATGATTTTTGCATTTAGAGTTTAGTAAATAACCCCCTTAAATTCAACCTTTAAAAGAAAATTAAAGCTTAACTAAAGAAGTAGCTGGAAATGTTGTACATTTTGTATTGGGCTTCTGTACCAGCCCAAGGCAACCACAGCCCTTTAGCAGTAAAGATCTGTGTCTCCAAAGATGCCCCAGTAGCTCCCCATCTTCTTTTCTGCTGATTCACTACACATGCTCTGTGCTGCTGTCACTTACTGAGCTTAGGGACCGACTCACAATATACAGTACACATAGAATAGAAATGTCACAATATAAGGCTGATTAGAAATTAATACAGATAATTACTACATGGCAGCACAGAAACCAGTGCAATTAGCATCAGAATTTAATAATCATACCTGTAGCATCAGCTTTTATTAGACCAACTTCATTTTCTGATGGATAATTAGTGACGACCCCTAAGCTTAGCTTCTCAACAGCTGCTCAGAGCCCACAGAGCCATATTCATTTTTAGGGTTTAGTTCTTCTTTAATAGATGGGCCTTCCCATCTTTATCCATGGTAAAATTCTCCCCCACCCCCATATCTGTCTGAGTAACCTGTGATGACTGGACCTATGTTGTCCTAAATATTTGCAACAATATTGTTTCAACAATTGGGTGTATTTACTAAAGGCTGATTATTCTTCTTGTATCTTTCTGCAAACGCGGCAAAAGTTTGCCTCAATATATAAGGTGATTCTCACAATAACAAAACATAGTTACTTAAAATTATACAAAGGCTGTTGTGAGCCTAATGTGCTGAAATTTCACTAGTGCTAGTTAAATCCTCAACAAAAATTTACGAGCAGATTTTCTTCATACCATTGTAGTGGAAATATTTGCTAGGGAAATTATACCATAAAGAAATTATGTACGTGGGATAATAGCATGGAGGAAATGACATTGATAATGAGATACAAAAGCAACTGCTCTATCTCTATAACTGTAGAATGCCAGCCTGATCCAGAAGAAAGCCCTCTTGTGGAAATATTTTTCATGCACTCTTGATAAATAGGCAAATATTTGAAGTTTCACACTTCACACAGAAATCTTACTACTTCTCACACGTTACCATATTTAATACAGTATCTTAATTCCATAAGAAACATCTAATGCAGGTCAGAGCTGGCAAAGTCTTTCATTGACAAAACTTGGCAGTATATTTTCCATTCCTACCATATTTCTTAAACGACTTAAACAATATATAAATAGACCCTTTAATACAGTGTACATGTTGCTCATAAACAACATTTTAAAAAGCCCTAAAAATGTGAGATTTATTAAGGGGCATATTTTTTAAGGGTTGAATATTAAATTAGAATTCCAATTTTCAAATTTTTTTGGTGTCAAAATTCACTCAAATTTTAATCCCCCAATTTGAATATAAATTTGAAAGTGAGATTTATTGCACTCAACCATGGAAAGAGTTCTAATTTGAATATTTTCATTTAAAAGTCAATGGCAGAGGTCCTTTGAACCATATGTTAATTGTCTTCCTGACATTTGATTCAAATTTTCTGGTCGGGATAATTCGATCGAATTCTAGACGTTCACATTTTTTCGAGTTGTGAGCATATTCAAATTTATCAGAGTTAAAAAAAATTCACATAAATTCGAAATTCAACCTTTTATAAATCTACCCATAAGTGTAAAAACTATGAAAACCACTAAGAAAAAACTTTGCCAGGTAAAAGTTGTCAAGGTCCTATAAGAGTCAATGGGAGCTGTGCTGATCCTTTTTGAACTTTAAGAGCTTTTCATATTTTTTTTCTAGGAGTTTTTAGAGGTTTTCGAGGTATTTCGATTTTTTGAGTTCAGCATCATTTTTCATTTGTCCTTTTGTATTCAAATTTTTTTTATAAATCTCATGATATCCGTAATTTTAGAGGTGCATTTACTAAAACTCACATTTGTCCCATTTTTTTTTTTTATTGAAAAAGGTCGACCTAACTCTAATAATCAGCTCGAAAAGTCAGTGTGGGGAAAAGTTTCGACAAAAACAATTTTTTAAACTTTTTCAAATTTGACACCAGAATCACTCGATCGAGTTGACGCCTGAAAACCCAGACCTTTCCAGATTATCCAGCACAGATCACAACGTCAAGAGCCATCTTCAAATTGTGTAAAGGGACACCTGCGATTGACTTTTACATTACTTCAACAGGTTTTATTTTGTAATTTTGTAATTGAGTTTTGTCTTGATAAAAAAACAGGATCGTAAATTAAAAAACTGAATTAATAACTTGCTTGAATTGACTTATACGGCAACTCAGTAGGTCTTTGGTGGTGAGTCTTTTTCTTCATGATTCCTATCAGAATGATCATACAGACAAAATGTAATTAAGGATTTTTTTTCTGACTGCCATGAATTTTTCATAAAATTCATGATTGTAATTTTTTTATATTATATTTTGAATTCTAATAAATCTCTGGCTAAAATAACATTGGTGCACTGAGCATTGGTACTTGATAATTTTTTGGGCACCTTATAATATTTTACTGGAGTCTCTAATATGCTGGATAACTATACTGCATAGATATTTCTAGCTAGTTCTGGTTTAATATGATATAGTATCAGAGCACCAATAAACATAATTTCAGCAGTATCTGATCTATAGTACATGCTTTGGGGCATTGGCAAAATGGTCTGTCAGGAGCTGAATTACACGCACAAGCAAAGTTGACTTTTTGGAATATTTAAAAAGGCAGAAGCTAAAAGTTATCATAGGTAATGTTACTTTTGAGTTGCTAATGGCACAACCCTTTAACCCAGGGGTTATTGCAGTCAAAGTGAGACCTTTTTATTCCTGTCAGCTTCTGTAGGATATATATGAAAAAAAGAATCCCTCAGCCCGCAGCATTTAGTGGGAAAGAAGCACTTCTCAACATTTGGAAACTGTTGAAATCATAAAAACAGCCTGCGACCTTCCATTTTTGTGACAGTATGAGAATCCCTGGAGCAGCTAAACCATCCTCTGATATTTGGAAAAGTGTCATGTTTTCTGTTATAGAGGAAACTGTCATATTGTTGTTGTCATGAAATACTGCACTTCTTACCGTTTATGATTGCCTTGTTCCTTACAGCACGTGATGTGACCTGGCTAAACCTCTTTTTGCTCTTTGTTTTACACTGTTGCAAATGTTCATATTTGAGTGTATAATTATTCTCCAAATGATAGGTATTGTTCACATTTTAGTGGGTACCATATGTCTTAAATTCCATTTTTTTTTCAAATCATTTTTCATACAAATTAATTCACATACAAATTTATCTTGGAGCGTTGCCATAAATACATTAAGAATAGATGGAGGCAGAGATTTTGCTAGCCCTTTGGTCTGTGATGGATAAACAGATGGAAAGTGGAAGCTAAAGATATATGAAATGCGCTGTGAAATAATTCATCCTAACTAGACCCATCCACAGTGTTTTTATTACATGGGACATAAGTGCAAAATGTAAAATTTGCAGTCACTGAAAACATTGTCGTGAATATGACAAATTTTGGAGTATTAACCTCACATTGATGAACTGTTGTGTCTTTTCACCAATACAAATTCAAAAATACTTTAAAAAACCAATTGTTTTTTTAATAAGAATAATTTTGCTCGGCCCAGTCTTGCAATCTTCCATAATATTATTGTCATTTTAGAATTATTGTCATTTAGAATTAAAATTGCAGGTAATATTTAAACAAATCAGGTTTTTACACGGGCCAACAATATCTATTTTTAATTCAAAGGTTTTAGATATTGGGCAAATCTCAAAGTCACATTTTTTTGCATTTTGTTTCTTTTAACAAGACTTTTAACAGAATTATAAATATCACATGTAGAAATTATTTTTTATTTATTATTTTTTATAATTATTATATTTTTTTAAAAACCTATATCAATGTAAACAGGGTAGGAGAAGTCAATTAATGCCATGAATACATAAGATATCAAAGCCACAGTTGAGTGCACAAAATTCTTAATACTTGCATAAAAACCTTACTAAAACTTAATACAATACTTTTCTATCTATTTTTAGCATTTTGCTAGCTGAAAGTAAGAAAAATCAAATTCAATTGATGGTGGCCAAAAATGTTGCCATGTTGACTTTCACACATTAATATCAGTATTAGAAGACACTACGGGCTATAGTCACAGTTAGAATCTGAAAGGAATTAGCGGATTGAATAGAATTTTTGATTCGCGTGATTTCTGCAATTCACAATGGAATATTTTGCCAAAGGGAATCAAATTAATAATGCACTTCTTTGCTTTCAATAAGTCTCTTGAGTGGAATACCCAGGGGCTATTTCCAGAGCATAGAAATGTCAAAAGTGTGGGCATTTCCATGCTTTTGCTTGCAAATATCTGAAGTTTGAGCATTCCTACGGGACTTTTTCCCATTGAAATTAAGTAACTTGTGCACGACCACCAGACTTCATCTTGTTTAGTGATGGTCAAATTTATTTGCCAGGCTCGAATTCGCGGCGAATTTGCGCGATTCGCAGCCAGCGAATAAATTCGCAAAACGCCCGTAAAAATTCGCCGTCGTTGGAAAAAAAAGGACGCCGGCGCCATTTCGAGAATTTTTCGCAAATTCGCCCATCACTAATCTTGTTACCTGGTGGGAAATATCTTGACCCACCCACCCTGTGTCTTGTAAAGTTAGGGCTTTAGAAAGAAAAACGTAAGTAGAAAGAGTGTGTTTTACCCTCTTTCCACTTCATTCATAGGACTTGCCCAAAAAGTGACTAGAAAAGAATTTCAAACCACTTATTTACTGATGACAAATATCTGGTTCAGTCATCATAATCTGCTGCATCTGACATCTATCTGATGTAGAGTGTGATATTCTGAGACAATTTGTAATTGGTTTTAATTTTTTATTATTTGCGGTTTTTAAGTTACATAGCTTTTTAATCAGTAGCTGGTTTGCAATTTTAGCAATCCGGTTGCTAGGGTTACCCTAGCAACCCTGCATTGATTTGAATAAGAGACTGGAATATGAATAGGAGAGGCCTGAATAGAAAGCTGAGTAATGCCAAGTAGCAATAACAATACATTTGTAGCCTCACAGAGCATTCGCTATTTAGAAGGGGTCAACGACGTCCATTTCAAACCTGCAAAGAGTCAGCAGAAAAAGAAAAATAACTATAAAACTATAAAAAAATATGAAAACCAATAGAAAAGTCTCTTAAAATTAGCCATTCTATAACATACTAACGTTACCTTAATGGCGAACTACCCATTTAATAAAAAAAATTTAATAAACTCGAGTTTTAGTAAATAACCCCCACCATGTCTGGGTTTTGGATAAAGAAGAGAGATACATGGGAAGCGGGGGGTGGGATCTATGGAAGCTGATAGATCCCACTGATGGGTGGGGCATCAGGTGGCAAAATATCAGGCATAAACTTTGGGATTACATATGTCTTTAAATCATGTAATGTAAAACATGTTTCCTTAGATTCCTTTTAGACATGCTGTAAAATGACTTTCTGAAAAGTACAGTATGTACAGTATGTTTCCATGTCATTAGAAAGTACAAGGCAATCATATTCTGTGCATGAGAAAGAGAAATAAATCATGTTAAATATACTGATTTTTTTTCTCTGGAATACATATGAATATTTTACAGAGCCAAGCTTTTAGTTAACATATTACAAAAATGCGTTGGTTTTGGCAGTCGATGCTTAAAGTGGAAGGATTTTCCTTAATTAATTATTAACCTTTAATGTTTAATATAGTGTAAGAAAGGCTTCAGTTATCCAGTGAGATACGATAAGTGACCCATCAAATGCTAAAACCAAGCAGCATGAACCATTTGCTGCAACGCAAAATAACTTACAGAGATCCCCACTGTTGTATCCGATTAATGTGAGATCTGAAGCATTTCCTTTTTAGAAATCTTCAGCATAAACATTTTATGGCTGTGTTTCAGAAACCACGGTGGCATCATTTGAAAAACGTAGAGATCGTTTACAATGGTGGCCTGTGTCCATTAAATAAAGTGATCCTGAGATGTAGAATGGCGGCAATAATATTGCATTCCTTCCTATGTCATATAGTTGAGCATGGAGACAGTAATTATAAGCTGAAGGGCCATAACCCGTAGTGTCATTTCTTTCTAATAAATACAGTTTAGCCTCAGGATGCTGAGGGTGTGCTTCAAACCATACCTGCCTACAAGTAGATCTGCTCACACTTAACATTGAACTAATTTATAACAGCATAACCCTACTTGTGTGACATTCCTCCTCTATGTACTTTTGAGTTCAAGTTTCTCTTGGAGATTCAGCTTTGTCATGGACCTGGTTGGTTCATATCAAAGTTACAAACAATGTTGGATCTAGATCGTTGGACCCACCAGGACCCTGCCATCAATGACCACCCCTACCTGCCCCTGACTACCCCTGCCACCAACTATGCCACCCACCCCACCGCTGCGCACACACACCTGCCACTTGACAGACCCAGTGGACAGGTAGTCAGGCTAAGCCAGTCCAACACTGGTTGCAAAAATAAGAAAACAGTCATGTATCCGGCATTCAGCCTTATGTTAAAGGGATACTGTCATGGGAAAAAATTTAATAGTGCTGCTCCAGCAGAATTCTGCACTGAAATCCATTTCTCAAAAGAACAAACAGATTTTTTAATATTCAATTTTGAAATCTGGCATGGGGCTAGACATATTGTCAGTTTCCCAGCTGCCCCAAGTTGTGGTGTAAATCAAGTGCAGTATTTACAATTTGTGTTTTTTTCCCATATTTAAAAAGCTCTTATGGAGATTCATAGTGTAAAAAAAATTGCAATTCTGTTTGCACATTAAGTACACCATTCTTATCCGGCTTTATAAATAGAAACATGCCGGGGCACATATTTTCACTGTGCGAATCATTCTGCCCTGGGCGAAGTTTATAAAGGAGTAGTGATGGGTGAATTTGCGTCGTTTCGCTTCGCCGAAAAAACGGCAAAAAATTCGCAAAACAGCGCCGGCGTCTCATTTTTGACGCCGGCGCCCGTTTTTTGACTCCGGCGTCCGTTTTTTTCCGAAATTTTTTTGACGCAGACAAATTATCGCCAGCGATTTTTCATGGGCATTTTGCGGTTTTTTTTGCCGCGAATTCGCACCTGCCGAATAAATTCACCCATCACTATAAAGGAGTCCCACTATCTACCTTTGTTGATTCTGCACCTGGGGGTCAGCGACAGGCTATCTGCATCTGTGTAAGGGTAAGGCCACACGAGGAGATTTGGGGAGATTTTGTCACCTGGCGACTAATCGCTTCGTCTTTTGAGCGAGTATCTCCCCGAACTGCCTCAGCGTTTTTCCCTATAGACTAGAATGAAAAGTCGCCTGCGCTAATGCACACGTGGCGATGCGTTTTATATAGTCGCCCGAAGAATCAGTTCAGTGTAAAAATAAAACACTGGGTGAATAGATAGGCTGCGCAAAATAAAAAATGTTTTTAATATAGTTAGTTAACCAAAAATGTAGTCTTTAAAGGCTGGAGCGACTGGATGTGTAACATAATAACCACAACACTACTTCCTACTTTTCAGCTCTCTAACTCTGAGTTAGTCAGAGACCTTAAGGTGGGCCACATGGGACATAACAGTTCAGTGAGTTTGCAATTGATCCTTGGCATGCATCTCAGATTCAAAAGCAAAGGTATGGCCCATGTGGCCCCCTCAAGTCACTGATTGGTTACAGAAAGGGATGTTCTGGCTGTTATGTTAGACATAACAGCCTTTATACATTACATTTTTGTATATATATATATATATATATATATATATTATATATATATATATATATTATATATATATATATATATATATATATATATATATATATATATATATATATATATTGAATAAAGTAGCCCCTCTTGTAAAATATAAGGATATTATAAGTTACTGAGGAGTTTCATGACCATATAAAAACACGAGGTCGAAGGCAAAGTGTTTTTATACAGGTCATGGAACTCCGAGGTAACTTCTAATATCCTTCTAATACAACTGGGGGTACTTTATTTATTATAATACACAAGTTTCAGTGAGTCACGTGACAGGAATTACATCAGAACTCACCGTTTATAACTGATGACATCAGAACTCACCGTTTATAAGAATATAATTTACAAGATATTCATGGCTTTTGTGTATTATATATATATATATATATATATATATATATATATATATATATATATATATATATATATATATATATATATATATATATATATATATGATTTTTTATTTTGCACAGCCTATCTATTTACCAATTTTTTACTTTTAATAATTCCTTAATAATTCCTTTAATAAGGCGTATTATCTTAATACAGATACACTGCTTTAAGAAGAAGTATTTTGCTTAATGTATGGTTTATTCTTGGTCACCTTCTACATGACCATTTAATTATCATTATCCCTTCCCGAATAGCAGCCATATCAACAAGTCTTCACTTTCCTATCCCTAACAGACACTTTCTTTAGTAGAGCCTAACGTGTTCTACATATTTACTAAAACTTGATATAGACTCTCATCTATTAAAAGAATGCTATGCTTTTCCAGCCACACTACTAGTACCAATGCTCCCCATTATGGAACACTATGGAACACAGCTTATCTGACATTCCAACTGACAATAGAAATATTCAGGTGAGCAGACAATTGTAGCATACAAATCTTTGCACAAATCTTCTGTGTCAACGCTGATCACGTTGAGCATTAGGCCTGTACTTTGTAGATGTTGGCTTCTTATGACTTCTTATGACTTCAACTCAACAAACACTCTTGCCAATTAGCTCAACAAGTGATTTGCTGTCTGTAATTGACAAAACAATAACCAGTCTACCCATCATTTGTTAGATAAAAGACTGACACCATTTAACCTTGCATCGCTGCTTTGGAAGCATGACTTGGCCTTTAGGATTGTAGATAATATGGACTGTAGCGCAACTCAGGCTCATTCAAATGCTGCTAACCCTTTAATTGTTAGGTACATAACATTTTAGAGGGCTTCTTCCCTTTTCATTATAAAGGCTAAATGCCACCACAAAATGTTCCATGTTTCCCTCCCACAATAAACACGGTTGCTCCCCCATCAGGGATAAATTGCTCTCAGTATGAGCCGGTGTTGTTCTTTGTTTTACTTGACATGGAAATTAGGTCAAGCACAAACCCTCTGCAGTCATAAAAAGGCTTAATATTATTTTTGCCAAGTTTCCATTTGTTGGCTATTTCTCTTTGGCAAGTCCAGGTTTATTAATCAGACTAATTGTGTTGTAGATGAAATTAGTTGTAAGTTATGAACCATTTGGGTACCAGGAATAGTCTGCAGAACTGCAATTAGGGCAGTTAAAATCATTTCAAAGTGAGGAAAAGGCCAAAATATTGTTTATGCTCCTAGGGACCGAAAGAGGGGGGAAAAAATTGTACCGGTATGGTGCTTAACCCTTTCAAGGCCAGGGTAATATAAATAATTGAACCTAATGAATTCATAACTGGAATGGTTACACAGTTGTAGAATCTTATTAACCTTTGAGCTGCCAACATTGCAGCCCTCTCTGGCAACAAGCTGCCTGGAAATATGGGCCCCTAGAGAATTCCGGGTATGTGCATGCAAATAAATATCCTCATTCCTCAAACGGAATTTTGCAGACTGCTGATTTTTTTTTTTGGTAACAAATTTGCTAATATTTATAGTATTGAGAATAGAATTTGGACAGTTTTTTTCTCACTGTGTCAATCAGAGGCAGGGATATAAGAGCAGTGCTAAAAAGGCTTCATCTCAACTGCATCACAGGGGTATGTCCTAATGATTGCTCCGTTCCGCAGATAGTTAACCACAGGACAATGCTTAATGACTGCGTTGGTGGCCAGCCCAGGAAATATTATGTGTTGCAGGTATATTAAAGGGGAAAAATATTCAGAGCCCGAGTAACACAAAACACATTTGTTCTTGCTTCAAATTCTGCCTCTGAACCTGTACATGTGGACATTAAAAAGAAATGCCTTTTTATGATTAACTTATTACAGAGACTTAAAAAAAAAAAAAGTAAAGGTTTCCATTCTTTTTGCAAATGTGCCAGGTCTGAGCACATCCAGACCACTGTATATAGTAAAACATCCACTTTCATTTCTAACGTTATAATAATGTATGGTTCTGAAAATTCCTCAGGGTTCTGTTGCTTCTCAGATGTCACCTCGAGTCAAAATCATAGCTTTCTGTTTCCTACGAAAAACTGACCTAACTTTTGACATTGAACCAAAGCTTCTATAAAGTATTAAGTGTTCTGTATTTTTATTTTATATATAATATGTTTTTATATATATATATCTTTCTGTTCATTTCTATATGTGAAGGAGTATAAAATGCATTTGGGATTGAATTACATGCATTGTTGACCAGCTGTTTTATTACTAAGCACAGATTAATAAAGTTATGTTTCGCCCACATCTTGATATTTTAATATATATATATTAACATAAAGACAAATATATATATATATATATATCATTTCTTAAAATGTTGATTATTATATATATTTGTATATATATTGAATAAATGTGTATCTTTTTAAAAACAGATAAAATATATATATATATAAAAATAAATATAAAATATAAAAATAAAAATGTTATATATATATATATATATATATACACAGTATATATCCTCACGACTATGTTTTTAACTTTTGGATAAATAGAGAAATGACTGTTTTTTAAAAATTCCGGTGTGCACTGCCTACAAAACTGAATTTATATATATATATATATATATATATATATATATATATATAAACACACAAATACATATTGTTACAAATTTGTATATTTTGTATGAACTAAACATAATGATTTTATATACACACATTACATTTCAGTCTTTTATTTTTTTTGTATTTTTGCTCTCTTTATGGCAGCCTTTCATTGCAGACATAGTTGTTGCTTACAGTCGAATATTTTATACACAAAAGTCAACTTTTTGTTAGAAGTGCTCAAATTGAAACAATTTTGCATTGTAGCCTTTGTAGAATGAGTCTTTTGTGCAGAAAAGGGCGTCTTGTTGTGGAACACTCTCCATTCATCGGCATCAGAGTGCCACCTCAAGGCTGCTGGAGAAATTAGCAAACGAGAAGCTGACCTTTAGAGAGACAGTTAAGGTTATGCACATAAAATTTGCTTTAGTGAAATAAACAAGGAGTTGGGCATTCCTATCATAGCAGCTTTACAATGTGGTTTTTAAAGAAATAATACTGATTCTACTCGGCATTGCGAGTGTGCTAGCTTGCCCTGTGTCTATCACGATGCAACTTTAATAACGTTAGCCAAGGCTGCTCAGAAAAAAAAATCACAGCTGTAGCTCGAGGCAAAAAAAGCTAAAATGAGGCTCTTCTCCCACTCCACACCTAAGAGAACGAAGTATTGGCCATGCGTGAGAATAAGCAAACGAATCGATCGCTGCAGTAGGTTGATGGCTACTAGTCGTTTTGATGGATATGACGGGGAAAAAAAAATCCAGATTGGTTCACAGTGGACCTCAAACCATGTCAGCTAAAACCAAAGAGACAAAATACTGACAGCTGTGGTGAGTACACTGCAGGCAGTCAATGGTTCCTGTGATTTATAGTTCCATCTGCCTTGCCGCTGTGAGGACAAGTTCCCCCTGATTTGGTTAAAATGAAAAGGACCTCAGAGAGCACAACGTGTTTTTTTGGAAAATGTGCAGAAACACTACACATAGATTCTCGCATGCATGCCCCTTTCCTCGTAATAATCACGCTGATTGCTACCCATAATCGTTGCTGAATCGTGACCCTGAACAACAAAGCATAACGCAACAACACACCAAAAGAAATTAAGTTTGTCATTAGATTTAAGAATTCAAGGCTAATGTTTATTGGCCTCATCCCTCTAAAATGTTTTTACTAAAACAAAAAAGGTGTAGATTGATACCTTTATATGCAGCCCTACTTCTAATTGAATTATATGAGGTTCCTCTATACAGAATACTAATTTCCCCCTATAAGTATCAGTGGAAAGCAGGGAAATTGTTAAACAAGCAAACCATACTTAATCAACATTTAGAACGTGCATAACTCAACCTAAAGTAATCCAACTTCTAACCTGCAAGAAGTCAAATGCCATTTAGAGCATCCCCCTCCTGAGGATTGTAATATGTCTCTGCAAAATAGAGTATGGTTAATGTTTTAATACATTTCTGAATCTGCATAAAGCAGAAATGAGGCATTACGTACTTGGCGTGCAATGAGAAGTTGGGAACAAATGTGGACAAATTGAATGAATACAACATTGATAATTTTCCTAGCCTGGTTTGCATTAGAGGGAAAAAATGCATCTGGGACCTCAGAGAATACTTTTATTTCAGGCTGTGCCATATTTCAGTATTTAAAAACTGCGCAAAGGAGGAATTTACAGGAGGGGGGGGCAATTATATAAGTCAACGAAAAAGCTTTCAGTCTTCCATTTTGGTAAATGTTTAATGCACATCAGCATTTTCTTTAAGAAATTTCCCATGAAAAGGGCCGGCTGGTTTTGTCACTGGATGGAAAGTTCTGCTCTCATTTGCCTTCGTTCCAGGTCCCCGATGTCTTGACCTCAGTGGCAGGCACTTCCTGACTGAAGATTTAGGCCTCAAAGGTCCAACCTGGTGTCAAGTCTTGCCTGTCTCCTGTCTCATGATGTTAGCTTTAGAGTTTCCTGGTTCTTTGTTTTAAAAAAAAAAAAATACATAAAAAAAGAAAAATCCTTTCCCCCATTTTTTTATTATTATTTTTTTGCCAGTGATTCCTTCATCAGATGAAAATATAACATAGCAGTGGTGTTTAAGGGGCAGAATGAGAGCGTCTGAATAAATAAACAGGGAGGAGAGCATCTACTATTTTCTACTTGCTACCGTTGGGTGAGGGAGGGGGCCTTCCCCAAGGGCCCACTTCTATTTTTTGCAACATGTTATTGTCAAGTAGAGGTTAACATCTCCTACCTCCTTTTTTCCATTATTCAAAATAAGTATTGATGTTATCCTTCAACTATTTAAAAGCCAGCTGCCTTGCTCATTGCAGCCTCTTTTTTTTCCCTGGTATTATTGTATGTGGTAATAGCGAGCCTGTGTATCGTCTTTCACAAAATCTAGCCTTTCAGGGTCTCGGTGTTCAAATCATATCAATCAAAATTTATGCAATTCGAAATCCATATGTATCGAGTCCCAGTTCACCTCATTTAATGATAATAGTAAACCACATGTTGTGTACATGTCTGAAACACTTTCCCACTTCTTGACTGTATTAACCCTAGGGGCACTATGTTTTGTACAATTTGCCCAACTGAGCAGCATAATATATTGATTAATACTTGGCAGCCACAGAAATCTGGAATAATAAAAACACGAGGCAAGGTAAATATGTACGAATTAGACAAGGGCAACGTCAATATTATTTGGTGATGTGTGTCAATAAAATGAAGAGTAAGCGAAATAGGCTAGGCGTTAAAAAAAACGGTAAAGTAAAAATGTCAAATGTAATCATCTCTTTATGCTAAAATATGTCGAATTTTGTGAAGGTTTGTATTAATGTGTATATCGGTAGCAAAGCGTAGTGGGCACAAAAATGTAAACATTTAGATAAAACACAACATTAGTCTTCTTGTTCCTGCTGCTGAGGCAGAACAAGGGGTTAAAAATGTACATAGGCAGCTAAAACATGTTCTGAGATTCCAATATATCAGAAAACTGGTTATATTTGCTGTTCTAACTGCAATATCATCCTCTGGCCAGCCTTCTCTGTTCACTCCAGGTTTCACAGGCAGCCACAAATTACATTTTATTTCATGTAAAAATCATTCGCCATTTGGCAAACTTAGAAGTAAAAAAAAAAAAAATTATTTTTGTTGGCAACTTGGTAAATAGCTATAAACCCACATCCATAACTTCCAGAAACGGTGCAATCAATTTACAGCGAGCCAGGTGATATTTAACCATTTGGTTACCAGGGCAATATAGTTCTTTAAAATATTTAACCATTTGCTTACCAGGGCAATATAGTTAATTTAAATATTGAACCATTTGCTTACCAGGGCAATGTATATGTACGAAAGTCACTTAATTTTCCTTTGGAATAAAGGATGCAATCTAGGGGTTATTTACTAAACTCCGAATGCAAAAATCCAAATTTTGTGATTTTTTTTTAAATAAAATCTGACTTTTAAAAAATCGCGAATTTTTCGGAATTTATTAAACCCTGAGGATGGAAAAGTCAGAACGAGAAAATCCGGCATCTCAGTCCTGTCGAGGTTGCATATAAGTCAATGGAAGAAGTCCCATTAATTTTTTGATGTGCGCTGGGTTTCGTGCAATACCCCGACATTTTTTGGGTTTTTTCGGGCAAAAAAGCATAAGAAATTTGAGTTTTTGGGTGAAAAATCCAAAAAAAATTGGAAAATCAGATTTTTTTTCACGCAAAGTAAATTTTCTGGAAAATTTTATAATAAATAAGCGTAAAAAACAGAGCGGATTTTTGATCTGAGTTTGTAGCAGAAAATGTTGAGTTTAAATCGGACTTTGATAAATAACCCCTTCCGTGTGACCATGCTAGAGCAAATTTTAAAATATCAAAATTATAAAAAATGAATATTAACACCATAAGTTAATGATTTCAGCTCTAACTTAATAAACCATGAATTCAAAATAGCTGATTTTGAATGCTGAACTTCTTAAAGTGGAAACATTCCAAGAACATTTTGTATATATATATATATATATGGTATAATAAACTCTAAATAACATAACAGAAAAAAAATGCATTTCACATAATAAAGAACGTTAAGAGTGCACAGACAACACAGTCTCCTTTCTCCAAACAACTCTGCAAAATTAAATTAACGTGAGTGAAAAGATGGTCTCATTTGAAATCTCACGTATCCTCCAAAGCATTGGCTATCACATTTAAATGGCCCCTTCTAATTCCTGCAACCACAAAGTACAGCACACAGATTTCGTGTCTATCTTCTCTCAGAGCCATCTAAATGAGTCACACTGAAGCATGGAAGCTGATGACAAATTAATACGTTAAGAAAATAAACTATGCTCATGTTGAACATAGAGCAACTTTATCCTGATTAATTTGTGTTGGAGGCAATCCAGGCAGCATTTACAAAGCCCTGCAGTTTGTACAAATGTAATTTCCCAATATTTATATGTGGAAAAGCCTCGGCAGTTAAACTCTGCCTCCAGTGTGATTTTTGTGGTTAGTGATAAAGACAATAAAAATACAGAAGGGTAATTGTAAGCACATTTGGAAAGAAAAGGTTTGCTACATTTTTATTAGAATTCTCCTGTAAAAAAAAAAAAAAAAAAAGTGTGCTGTGTTCTGCTTACAGTGCATAATGTTTCAGTGTGTGCCAAAAAAAGTTTTAAGTAATATAACACCCAAAGTACCACACAATGACAAATGTGTTACCTCATTTATACATGCAAACAAAACCTTTACATCATTGTCTTTATAATCTAAATGTTAGAACTAATACGAATGTTTGGGTCTAATTATAGAGCCCTGGTATTTTATGTCCTTATTTAAATAGATTGTGAAGACATTTGCACAATTGCTCAATTTAATAAACAATGAGAATGAGAAGAATGTGCAGCGTTCTTCGAAGAATATTAAAAATAGCCCTATTTCTAATGAGATTTCCCACCCCCCTATCAGTTTACACAATTTTCCAGATGCAAAATGAGCTTTTGGCTGTAAAATATTTTATCACTTTGTCTTACACAATAAAGATGAGATGCTTTCCTTCTCTGAACTACCCTGCAATTATATTTTAGTGTTTGCAAATCATAATATCATTTAAAAACCATATTTTATAATACTTTAATAGCAACACAGAAAAAAAAAAAAAAGATCTGTTGGGCACTCTTGCTTTGGGCACAAGTATTATTCATTTGCTCGATTTGAAAGACTTGGCTTTGTATCCCAGGGAAAAAAAAACCAGAGAGTTTGGTGTCATTAAGGTATAGGATTTATAAAGATATTTTTTAAGCAAAGCTTTAACCAGAGGAAGTGTGGTTGTTGAAATATAAATAAAGACAGTCAGGTCTGTCCATTCCCATTTATTAATTGTGAAACCCTGAAATTAATAATGTAAAAATATGCTTTTTAATTAGTTCTACATTCTTTCCAATGTACTTAAATGGGATCAGCTGTTCCCTAATGATTTTTTTTTTCTTAATAAAGTATTAGCCTGTTATGCTCTGGCTTTTGACAGGTATGATAAACTAGAAAGTACTTTTGAAGGCGTATAAATGATACCAAACCAGTACTCTCCTATTTAAAAGTAATTAACGTTATTGCTTGAATACAGGCCTTCAACTTTTTTTTTTTTTTCTTTTTTTAATTTCAGCTGTTTTTTTTTTTCTTTTTTAATTTTTGTTTTATGAGAGGTTTGAAGATCTCTGCTGTGATTTCATAATTTAATTACCTATGTTGAAAGCTAAGCTTTCGCTAATAGCAGGTCAACAGGATCATAAAGCAATCTTCAAAATATTAAAAAGGTCTAATCCCCTCAGAATGGCGTTGCCAAAGTTGCACATGATTCTCTTTTCTGCTGCAGTTCTATTCTACTCTATTTTCAGTTTCTCTCCACTATATATCTTTGTCTATGTCATTGTGATATATACAGAAGTAATTGTCAATGGAAGGTCTCTATTGGGCTATTCAATCCTGCGGTCTTTTTTTCCCCCCTACTTCATAGAAACTGCCAGCTCTGTAGGTGCATTTCCACATGTAATTGCCTTGTCTTATACCTTGTCCACTTGAGAATATTGGCTACAAATAAAAACCAATTGATCCATTAAACTTCCATTATAACAAGATTATTTATGTAACGTATGTAACTAACATTGGCTACATATGGTTTATATAAAAATAGTTAAATATTTAAGAGTGGCATGATCTAGAAGTGGAATCGTTTCTGACAGCTATGAGCATTTATTTAACTATGAATATATATTTTATTACCAAATCACACATATGCTTAATGGACAAAATAATATTGTACAGGGAATTGTCCTTTTTTCTGCAATTAAAATGGCATCACAATAATCGAACTAAACAATAGCCTTTGTATTGGTTCATTGGCCAACTCAAAAGTGGATGGACGCTGCAGTTCCATGTAAGGATCAGATCCATAAGAGTTGGCATTGATCAACAATGTCATGGAAATTTGACTTCAAGGGTGTAGGCAATCTGCACAATATCTAATGGTAGTTGCTAGAGGGCAAACCAATCAATTATGACCAAAATCAGCTCTTATATAGCTGTACTCATCCAGAGCTTCAATTTAAAGAATGCCAGTGAACATGGAATTGAATTAGAATAATGCTGACCAAGTAATACAGAGTATATTAAGATTACGATCACAAGGTCATGATGGATTGTGATTTAGAATGATTGTCTCTTTTCGCTGTTATGCAAAAGCAATATATTTGGAATTAACTGGTTAAAGATTTATTTCGCACCAGTCACCACTGCACTCTGAAATGGCTAATACTTCTTGGCATTGTACCATTGCTGCTCCATCTATTCCACAAATCATGTTGAGAGTTGTGCTGGCCCTTTATAATTTAAATATAGAGTAAGATTTAGAAAAACAAAGTTGTGGAAGTCCACCACCTCCATCCGTGTTGATGAAGCCAAAATATTTATGTTGTGCAATGTCTTAAAATAAAGTTCACATAAATACAGGGAACTATTATATACTGTTCCTTGCCCAAGTGGCACTCACAGTCTAAGGTACTTCATACACTATGGTCATTTTATTGGGAACCAATTAACCTCTCTGTATATAAGCGAAAACAAAAGAAACCCACTCTATCCAGTATTGACTTACAATCCAATAGGAACAATGATTTCACTTAACCATACTGTACTAAACCACGTTATTGTGCTGTCTAGAGTATCCCATATTAAGCATATTAAATAAACAAGGTAAAAGCAAAAAGATGGCCAATAGCCACAGAAACTTACAGAAATATCAATGGCTTTGCCATTATTAGTGGCATTCCAAAATACAATGTATTCTTTCATGCTAACCAGATTGGATGTATTGATTTGTGTATAAATACATACTGTTTAGTGATATGAGGGTCAGAAAAAACTCACCCCCCCCATCTGACCCTAACCAGCAAAATGTTGCCAAAGTAAGACCCACACACAACCCAAACCCATGACTTCTTGCTCTGTATATAACTTCTGTGAGAAGCTCTGGTTCCAAGACAGGAGATCTTTGGGAGCAGAGGAGGAATGTACTTCTCTGGTCTGATCCGCACCCACGCTAACCATAAAGGAATGGCCTAATATTACTTAGTGGTCGACCTGCAGATCATCGTGGCTTCAGTTAACTTTCACATCACTAATCCTGTTACGGTATAGGAGCCATGTTTACTAACATTGGAGATGAATATGTACAGAGTCCCCCAGAGACGCTGCCCATAGCAAACAATAAGAAATTTGCTTTTGTTTTCTAACTTGTAAGTGACTGTTTAAATTTAATTGCAGATTTGTTGCCATGGGCAAAATCTCTGGAATCTCCAATGTTAGTTTCTTGTTTATTTCCCTCATATATAGAAACATACAAGGGGTAGCCTATTTGGTACTTAACTTATGATTCAATTTTACCCTTAAATTAGCATTACTATATTGCATGGCTTGGCTCAGTCTATATTAACAGTTCAGCAAGTTCAATAACCATTAGATATAGTGCCGTCTTAGATTATCATCAGCCAGTGGTCAATGATATGGCAGCTCCATCCTCATAAAGGGAAAATGAATGTAAAGTAAGGCTACTTTTAAAGGAAGAGCATTTCTTGTTTAATCAGTGTGGCCATCATCCAATACATAGCTACCACAATTTGCCCCTCATACAGTATATACATTGTATGATAAATAACCACAAGGTTCTAGTATTTATTTGAGCATTTGTATTCTTATGGAATATAGGCGACCAGGACAATGAGAGAAAGATATTCTGTACTTGTCTGTAGACCTGACTGATTGTATCTCTGTTAACCAGTTTGTTCTTCCTATAGAACCTTTCTTTAGAAAAGATTTAAAAACAGTACTGACATATAAACTTAAGATCAGTGAATTCTGGTTGCTTCATCTCCTGACCTATTGTTTGGCATACGCAGAATTGCCCCGAGCTCCTAAGTTACACAAAGAGGGAAACTTCAGGGAAGAATCTCTCTTTGATATGGAATCTCTTCTACGTATAATGTCACAGAGTGACTGATTAAGGGATCCTTTACATAGCATCAAAATCCATAACTCCTAGTCTGTTTGTATGCCCATGAGCAGAAGAAAAGGTGCACCTGTAGTACAGTGCAATGCTTTCTTTTCTTTATATTCTCAGTCTTCGTTCTTCCATAGATGAATAGAAGCAAAGATAACTGTTAGAATTGCAATTAGGAAATGTTAGTTGCTACTTTATATTGAGCCTTTAAAAGTCTTATTAACCGGTTTTTGGTCAAATAAGACTATGCAAAACTTAGATACAACATAGTACGCAATCTTTTACAGAAATGGCAAAATCCTTACCCAAGAAACAACTGTATAAAATATGCAAACTTAACTCAAAACGTGATGATAATATTACCACCACAGTGTTGGTTTGATAAATAACCAAACCTTCATATCTCTTGGGATCCAGGCCTGCAGAGAACTCTGATAAACCATAAGTACCAGCACTACCCCATAGCTATGACAACACTTTTAGGGGCAGATGTATCAAGGGTTGAATATCGAGGGTTAGTTAACCCTCGATATTCGACTGCCAAATTAAAATCCTTCGACTTCGAATATCGAAGTCGAAGGATTTTGCGCAATTCGTTCGATCGAACGATCGAAGGAATAATCATTCGATCGAACGATTAAATCCTTCGAATCGAACAATTCGAAGGATTTTAATCCATCGATCGAAGGATTATCCTTCGATCATAAAATTGTTAGCAAGCCTATGGGGACCTTCCCCATAGGCTAACATTGGCCTCGGTAGGTTTTAGGTGGCGAACTAGGGGGTCGAAGAAATTTTTAAAGAGACAGTACTACGACTATCAAATAGTCGAACGATTTTTAGTTTGAATCGAAGTAGAAGGTCGTAGTCGAAGGTCGAAGTAGCCAAATCGATGGTAGAAGTAGCCAAAAAAAACATTCGAAATTCGAACTATTTTTCCTCTATTCCTTCACTCGAACTTAGTGAATGGGCCCCACCTTGTGTGTCTCAGTTATTCTTTGGGGTCAGTGAATAGGATGTTGCTCTTATGAGGCAACCAGAGGAGATACCATCCCCTTCATGTGCTTTCTGCATGATCCTAGATGCCTCACTGCTTCTTGAAACCGTTTATGCTCTTACCATTACCTTGCCTAGAAGTACAGAACTCCCATATTTGGAAAGAGGGTAACGATATGACTGTTGTGAGGGCACACCATTTATATTTTCTAGCTAGAGGAGAACAATTGAAAGTAAGCACTTACAGTAGGTGAATATGTTTTGAAAAATCTATTTCTCCCAAATAAGAGTGAAGAACACTATCCAGGGCCACCATCAATGAAGGACAGACAGGACTGATTTAGGGAGCCCATTCAATTGTATGCTTGGAGAGGGCTTGACTGCAATGCTTTTTTTCATTTTAGAATGCAATAACTGAGCTGCATTTTTGACAGGGGGTGGGACCAATATATAGGTGGACAAAGACCTCAGATTTCTTATGGTGTCCCTGCAGATGCTGAATGCCTCCCATATAGCATATTCCCAAATAGATCTAACACTGCCTGTATTCTCCCAAAATAAACTTGTTCTTAGTCTTAAATATCTGGATTCTAGAAAGTTTTAAAGATTTTTATATGATTTTCTTTAGTGTTTCCTCACTAGTTTATGAATGTTAGCCATGTAGGGTGCTTGTCCTTTTCCAAGCACCCTGCCTAATGCCATACATAGTAATGCTGTTGTTTATTAGGGTGTCTCCAAACACTGATCTGTTAATATATTTGTTGCAATATAATATATAATGGAAAAAATGGCAAAATAAATAACTTGGGAATCTTTTTCACAAGTTACCTGAAGAAACTAAATAATTCCCTGATGCAATGCGTTAAGGAGAAAAAAAAAACACTTAAGAGACTCGAGCAATTCTAGGTCCCCAAACTTGCTGGTAACTTGGGGCATCATGTTGAGATTATGTTTAGTCTCTTGGAAGAATCAACATCTATTTTTTAGAACCTCCTAATGGCTCAACCATAAGTTGGCACTTGTGTTGATGCCACAGGGATTACTTGTTTACCAACTGGCTGGAGCTACACGCTCAGTGATTAGACATAAGAGAGGAGAAATACAAGATTCACACTGCAGATAACAGAAACAGCTTCCCCATACCGACACGGAAAAGTATGGGATGTATCATAAAGTTTGTTCTAGCCTTCTCTTTAGAGTGTAATTTAGATGGTAGTGAAGTACTGTGAAGCATTCTGAATTGGTTGAAATCTTATATGTGCTAAAAATGCTCTTATTAGATAATATAATACAATGTCATTTAAGTTCATGAATTGTATTGATATTGACCCATTTTTGCACTACTTTACAGAGATCATAGATGATTCACAACGGTCTGTACAACAGTGGTGCTTCAGATTTAAGGCTGCTATGTATTCACACACTATGGATAATTGTAGCACGAATAAATTGACTTTCCTGTATATTTTGAGGAACCCCACACAGACACGGGAAGAATATTCCCTTCTAGATTCGGACTGGGCCGGTGGCACACTGGAAATAAACCTTGTCAGCCCATACCCACTCTTCAACCTTCATAAATCTACCTTCGCTCCCTGTGGAAGGATGGCAGAGGAGGCTTGCAAACCGTTGTGACTGGCGCAGGGGGCCGTGGAGTTGGCAGAGGGAGGGTCAGGGGCCAGGGTGAGGTGTGTGCGATCCCCTGATGTGGCAGCCCCTGATTGGCCCAGACTCCCCATTGTCTGACACTGCAAACTTCTTGCAGACAGTGGTCTATCTGGAATAGAACCTAGACTAAGGAGAAGATTTACTAAAGGGCAAAGTGACTAACGCCGGCGACAATTCACCAGCACTACCGCTTTCAGGCACTTTGCCGATTTACTAATGGGTGCAGGCGTAACTTCGCTAGCGAAAGAAAGAGACAGACGCAATCGCTCATTCACACTCTATCGGCAGGCGAATTTTCACTCTGGCAAATGGACGTTACTCCGCAAATTCACTAAGATGCGGATTTTACTGAACGTTACCTCTTTCGCCAGACATGCATTTGCCAGCTCAGACCAGGCAACTGGAGTGCAAAGATCTTTCTCAATCTTCAGTTACTTACATCATATTTTTAGTGGAAAAAGTTTCTAAGTCCCAAAAAACGCTGGCGTCTTTTCCTTGAGTGATAGCCTGTAAAAGTCCTTAAAACTTTTTTTGAGTAACTGGGTTCCCCATACATTTGGAACATAAACTATACAGTGGGCTCATATGTAGGGCATTATAACAACTCTATTTTCTTTATTAAGGTTCCCTGGACTTGTGTAATGTAATGTATTTGTCACAACATATACGTCCATTCAACTTTATAATTTCCCGCCGTATGCAAATTAGCCTGAGCGAAGACCTCTAACAAAGTTTCGCTAGGCAGAATTGAACTCTAGTGCATCTTCGCTTTGATTGCTGAAGTAACGCTAATGAATATTTGAGCGTTCAGCACCCTGGACACAGCTTTGCATTTTAGTAAATTAGCGTTGTCTGAGCGAATTTACGCCTGGTGAAGTGTAGCGATGGGTGCGAAGCCGTCACTGGCGAATTTTCTCAGGTTAGTAAATTTCCCCCAATGGGAGAAGTGCTAAACATTGTGTCACCATGCTGACTTTACAGTAGAAGTAGAAGTACTAATTCACTTTGTCTGTCCAATCTTGTTGAAAATACAGACAATGGTTCCATAAGATTAAAAGAGAGTAAGCAAGAATAGATGGGCAATATAGTGACGTAAGAACAAGATGGTCACAATAACACTTGGGGAATCTAATTATACAGGTAAACAATTAATATTATGCAATATTTATTGCTACGGGTTTCTAGACCTCAGACAAACACATTAACCTTTTTATTTCAGTTCAGCCCAACCTATGGCATCTTCGTTTCTGAAATAGGTGGACAGTTCTTTTTGCCTCCAGTCCCCACCACAACAGAAGATTTCCCTCATCATTGATATGGTTTTTCTATGGGTCATGTCAGCACTAACTGATACAAAACAGGTACATTCTAAAACAATTCACATACTAATCCTGCAGATACATAAAAACAAATCAAGCATCTATTACAATATTCCTAAACCTTGTGTTTGCAAATCCCAGGCTGCACTTGATCGACTTCCAGCAGCAAAGAGGTTACATTAAACAAAGAGGCAAACAAGTTAGGAGCAGTCAGTTCAGTGAATCGTTCATTTCTTTTCCAATCACTTCCAGAAATAGACAGCAGATGGGGCTACAAAAATCAGCATACATAAAATATGAAACACAGCTGTTAAGAGGAAAAAGCTATGAAGATATTTTCTCGTCCTATTTTTTTTATCGAAACAGTTTTTTTACTGATCTTTCGCAATTTGTCATAAACCGAGTTACCAAAAGACTGATTTAAATTAAAATACTTTGTGCCTTTGCTCAGACCTTTAAAATATCCATTAAATGGGTGAATTTGGAAAGCTGGAACCCTGCATTATCCTACCGTTGCTTCAAGCAGGAGCTGAGAAGTGCAAAATGAGAAGTCGTCTACAGACTGCAGATTCACTTTTATTAGGGGTCATCAGTGCAGGACAGAAGTTCTGATCAGCATACATGATGCTAGTAGTTTACTGAGAATGGGAAAGATGGGAAAGAGTGATTTCTTACCTTCTTCTTACCTAGGGAGAAATATAAGCACTCAGGGTTGTACTGGCCTAGACCCTCTCCCTGCCTGAACCTGCCAGTGCTGTTCCTCCTCCAGGCCTGATTGCAAAATAAAAAAGGTACGCACACAAACGGGGGGTCGGGTGCAGGGGGCTTCGAGTTTTGGGCAGGGGGTTGGACGGTGGCCCCTGAAACAGCAGCCCCCCCCCGTCCGATCCTGTAAGAACTCTAGCTTAACCCTTATGTGGGGCAACTTTTTGTAGAACAAAAAGATATCTTTCTCTAGATAATTTCTCACTATAGCTAGTCAACCTGGCCTGAAGGGTTATATAGCTGTTAGTTTCAGGATCAGTTACTGCCATGATAACACCTGCCATAATAATAATAGTAGGGCCACTCTCTTCTCATTCAACCTATTTCCTCACATAAATGTATGAGGACATTAGTGATGTGTGGGTCAACAAAATTTGACTGGTACGTGACCTGCACCCGAACCTGACCGGCAACTCCTTTAATAGACCCGCACCTGGCCGCCTCAGTTTTGACGTCAAGGCAAAGCAGGTCAGGTGTGTGCCTATAAATGGAGACTGCCGGAGCTGAAAGCCAGCACAGTATGAATGTGGCTGGGGGGAGAATAAGAACAGCTCAACCTAAATCTGCCAGCAACCCACATAGGGGCAAATTCACTAAGATTCGTAGTTGCGCCAGGCGTAACTTCGCCACACTTCGACGCACTTCGCCAGACGTAGTTTCGCCAGCGCTTCGCAAATTCACTAAAATCCGAAGTTGCACTCAGGGGTAGCGTAAGGTTGCGAAGTTGCGCTAGCGTTGATTCGCTAAGCGAAGCAAAGTTACGCTAGCGATGGTTAATTTGCATACGGCGCCAAATTCAAATTTCAATGGAGGAATATGTAGCAGCACTACAAATGCCTGGGAAACCTTCAAAACATCAAATAAAATTTTTATTTTGCCCTACACATGTGCCCACTGTATAGTTAAGCTGCCATGAGTTAGGAAATGTAGGGGGGAAGGAGAGGAGCCCCAAAAAAAATTTCGATCTTTTTCAGCCTATCGCCCATAATATAGAAAAAACGCCAGAGTTTTTTGGGACTTAGAAAAAAATGTAACTTTTTTTGAAGAAATCCCTATCTACTCTATTGCGCTTCGCCTGGTCTGAGGTGGCGAAGGAAGTCTAGCGTAAAAGGTACAGTACAATGCACGCGTTAGTGAATTTGCGTAGTTAGGTCCGTTGCGAAAAATTCGCCAGGCGTAAGGGTGCGAAGTTAGGCTAGCGAAGTTACGCCAGCGTCCGTTAGTGAATTGACGCTAGTGTTAGGCGCTGCGGCGCATAGTGAATTTGCCCCATAATGTTTGTGGTAGTCAGCCTGAACCCACCAAACAGTCAGGTATACCCATTTGGTTTACCCCATTGAAGTTGATTTATACTCCAGGTCCCATGTGTGCATCTCAGGATAAAACCTCTTACTAGTTGTTTTTACTTGCTATTACTTGACGTTGGCCCACAGCGATGTGCTATTTTTTATCCACTTTCCCCAAGTATAGCAAACATAGAAACCAACTAGCTTTCATTGGGTTAGTGCAAAATAAAACAATCTCCTCACCGGTGTGGTACATGATAAATGGGAGCATATTTGTATTGTGTAAATGCCCTAAAACCTTAAATGGGACCAAGTTACTGCCAAAAGAAGGTGATGTCTGGATTAGATACTTTGGGCCACTGTTTACTAAAGGAAGGAGTGGAAGCAGCTTGAAATAGTGGGATCAAAGCAATTCCTGAGAGTTGGGTTGAGTTCTATGTACTAGATATCCAAGATAATCTTGGCTCTGTAGCTGAATAGTTGGTGTACCGATCTCTAACATTGTTATAAGCGAAGGGGCTTTGGAGGTTATACCAACAATCACTGCAAACAAACACGACAATGTTTTTTTTACTAATTCTGACATATTTATAGAGAAGCACTCTTTTATTTATGCCACCTTGGGAAGTACATTATATTATTTGCTTTGGACGGTTACAATAACAGTTCACATGGCATCAAGTGATGCTTGCATTGTAGTTATGCAATGTCATTATAAGATGGCTACTGCCTTCTCAACATTCCATAGCTAATTATCTTGACTTATTTCCTTCCTTTCTGGGTTAAAAATTCAAATTGAAATAGGATGTTATTATTCCATTAAAAGGCTGGAGAGGAATGGAAGGCACCAAGCATTAGTCTGAATCATTCAGTTTAGTAACAGCCATTGGCTTTTGGACTTTGATGGTTTCCAACGTTGATATTTTTTATTTGCCTTTGTTTTATCAAGAAGCATATTTCAATTATTTCTATACTTCTGACTATGCAGGTGCTATTCAAAAACCCATGACTGTTTAAAAAAAAAAATGCTTTGTTAAGTGTGATGTCTACTGTGTGTAACCTAAACCGATAAATATGTAATGGGTATTGACCAAAAACTAAAATGATGCCCTTAGGGAATCAGAAAATTGCTTTCCACAAATGAGATTGTAACAAGGTGGGGGGAATAAAAATTCCCAAGGAAAAGTAGCATTCATACACATATGGAAGCAGCTATGAATGACATTGGGTAATTTGTAGGATAATGAAATATGCCTTGGGGTTTAACCAAATGTATTGACTGAAAATCCCATCCATGGACTTGACATACTGTATGTCGGAAGCTTCACCAGCCTCTCTGACACACCATACATTTGAACTAACAGGGAGTCATAGTTAAAGAGCAGAATATGATATTATATAAAAGAGCATACTGAAATCTGGAACTAACACAGTCATGAAGGAAACAAATAATAATAATGCATGAATAAAGTGTGAATAAATGGTTCTCCAAAAGAGAATGCCTTGGCTCTATTCAGTCATGTAGGACTTTGGAGTTATCTTGAGTCCGGTTGATTGTCCACCCCATGGTTAAAAACACCCCATAGTGTCTGCATGAAAGCATATGCCACTCGGGCAATAGTTGGCAAATAACTGAGCCTTATCCAGGCATAATTGGGCATGGTTGGACATATTAACTTCGAGTGAATTTCGAAGTGTTTTTTGGGCTACTTCGACCATCGAATGGGCTACTTCGACCTTCGACTACGACTTCTAATCGAAGGATTCGAACTAAAAATCGTTCGACTATTCGACCATTTGATAGTCGAAGTACTGTCTCTTTAAAAAAAATCTTCGACCCCCTAGTTCGCCATCTAAAAGCTACCGAAGTCAATGTTAGCCTATGGGGAAGGTCCCCATAGGCTTGCCTAACTTTTTTTGATCGAAGGATATTCCTTCGATCGTTGGATTTAAATCCTTCGAATCGTTCGTTTCGAATGATTTATTCGTTCGATCGAAGGAATAATCCTTCGATCGTATGATCGCACTATTTGCGCTAAATCCTTCGACTTCGATATTCGAAGTCGAAGGGTTTCAATTCCCAGTTGAATATCGAGGGTTAATTAACCCTCGATATTCGACCCTTAGTGAATCAGCCCCTTGGTGTTTCTTTCATATTCAGAGATCCACCTTGTCCCTATCATGAAACAAGCATTTTTCTGTTCTTATAATCATTCTGAGTCATAAAGAACAATTAAAGTGCAGTAGATCTTTAGAACTTTTTTGTGATTAGTATTTATAACCCTAGGGCAGAGGTGCCTCATAGGGATAGGCAAATTTTTTCGCCTTGTTTCACCGCAAAAATGATGCACATAGACTTATATGGCGTCGTGTGGACAAAAAAAATGACACGCATCTAAAAAATTTTGTCGCACAACAAAGACTTTAATGGGCGTTGACAACATTGCACGGCAGCGAATTTTTGCCGAAACTAAACGGGTCAAATTCACCTATTCCTAGAGTCTAACTCTACAATTCAGTGATAAAAAGTTAAACCAGTAATCATTCATTGAAAAGAAAATGATTATGTGTCATTGTTTCTGTGATAAAAAGATAATAATGTGTGTAATTGGCCACCAACACAACTCCCAAAATACACACATTCTGGGATCTTGCTCATGCCTTGTGTTAATATTATATCTATACTGAGGCCGACTGAAAGACTAAATGCTGCCATTCATTTTGATTGCATAGGGCTGCAATACATGGGGTATGGCATGAGACAGATGGCATGGCAAATACCGTTGTTCTTTGTGTGCTTTAGTAGCCTACTGAATTAATAATGAGATCATTGTATCTTTTATTATATTCACTGGTGCAACTAATGGATTCATGCTGTATGTCAGCTGCATTCAGTAATTCAACTTCACTCTTCACACTGAAAATGCAAGTTACTAGGGGTCATTCACTATGAACCCAAACACTAGAGCACCAGGAGGAGCTAAAATGAGTTTCTTCAAAAAGCACTTGCATCCAGGGTCTGGTTACACTTTGCCCCCAGTACTAGAGCACAGTGTTGACAAACACAGGGCAGCTCTGTCATACCTGGTGAAATGTCAAGCCCACAGCCCCCAGTGAACACTCCAACCCAGAATCTGGACAGCCGCTTCAGGGGCCCCCAAACACCCCCAGGCAGGTGAGAATTTGCGGTGAATTTCCACATTTTGCTTCCGGCAAATAAATTTGAGAAACTGCAGTGAAAATTCGGCGGCGAAAAAATCTGCCGCATCACAATAGCTGCACGCATAAAATTTGCTGCGTGTCAAAAATATTTGGATGCCCATTGACTTTAATGCATTTGGACAATGTTGCGGGCGTCAAAATTGACGCACATCAAAATAACTTTGACGCCCATTGACGTTTTTCAAATTTTACTGTAAATTCGTATTTTGACGGAACCATCAATCACTACTTACCACTGGACCCTTCTTTGCAAGCAGGGGTCTGCAAGCTGTGACAAGAGGGACTACCTAAAACAGAAACAATTTGAACAGACAATTGAAATGTAGAGGAGGGTGGGGAGATGCTGCTGTTACCAGTGCGGCTAGAAAAAGTCAGGGCTCTCCTGCCTGACGTCAGACCCTACTAAAGCTGTTGCATACTCCTCTCGCTGACTCTTCTCAAGTGATCCTCCACAATCCGGCTGCCTGCATCCTCACACCTGGCAAGACTCCTCCTTTAAGTCCAGATATGGAGCGTCCTAACCATCTGCTAAACAGGAGCTAAATACAAGGTGCCATTGTGACCTGCTCCAGCCAGTGCTCCCTCTGAATGACGTGCAGCTTAGAGAATGAACACTCGGACATACAGCATTCATGGGACACATGCAGGTCCATGCACTCTAATTTGGAGCCTAGACACCTGTGGCATTTCAGAAAAGTGCAAGGCAGGGTAAAAAGTGTGTAAAAAAAATGCATTTTATTTTTTTTGCAATTTGATCTGCACCGTACACTTTGTAAATGACCCCTACTGTCTTATGCAAGTGTTAGTTTGTAGCTACAGTAATGTACATCATGCGCTGACTCCGCTAGCTCAACTTAAAGCAGATATTTTGTGTGAAAAACAGGAATGTGCCAGTGCATGATACTCTTATGGGGGAATGTAATCTGTTTCGCTAGAGCAAAAAACCTGTGCAAAGATGCTTGCGAACATAAGCGACCATGCTTGCATCCTTTTTGACTGATTAAAGACCTGAACGACTTCACTGAAAGTTTGCAAACAAATGGCTTTTGCGAACCTTCGCAGCGTATGATTTTACATTATGAGCAAAGTCACAATTTTAAATAACACTTGCAACTTTTATTTACATTTCCCCTTTAAAATACAGAATGGATGTACTCAAAAAAGTATTGTTTCGGGTTGATTTATTGAGATTTTCTCCAAATACCCTACTTGTCCCGCCCATCTGTTCCACTTCCTTCTGCCTCCTTTCCCAGGCTGTGCAGGGGAGCAAGCAGCACTCAGCACACTGCACTGTAGGATAGAAACCAATCAGCAGCTAGGCTGACCTGATAGGGAACTGAAGCCAGTCTTTGCTTGTGTGCATGCATGACTGTGATTGGCTACCCCCCTCCTACTGGCGCAGCCGCTGGTGCAACCAAATAACTAATGCTTAATGATGAGTGAAACTGGTCTGTCTTCTGAAAAATTCACAAAACTGCAGAAAAACTTGGGTAGCAATGACATTTTTCCAATTCTCCAATGCATTGGAGTCTATGGGATGGTGGAATCACAGTATATTATGGTAATATAGTAACATAGTTAGGTTGAAAAAAGACACTCGTCCATCAAGTTTAACCGTTTAACTTTTTTAACCTGCCTATCTGCCAGTTGATCCAGAGGAAGGCAAAAAAAACCCATCTGAAGCCTCTCCAATTTCCCTCAGAGGGGGAAAAAATTCCTTCCTGACTCCAAAATGGCAATCCGACTAGTCCCTGGATCAACTTGGACTATGAGCTATCTCCCATAACCCTGTATTCCCTCACTTGCTAAAAAGCCATCCAACCCCTTCTTAAATCTATCTAATGTATCAGCCTGTACAACTGATTCAGGGAGAGAATTCCACATCTTCACGGCTCTCACTGTAACAAACGCCTTCCGAATATTTAGGCGGAACCTCTTTTCTTCTAATCGGAATGGGTGACCTCGTGTCAGCTGGAAAGACCTACTGGTAAATAAATCATTAGAGAGATTATTATATAATCCCCTTATATATTTATACATAGTTATATAGTCATATCACCCCTTAAGCGCCTCTTCTCCAGCGTGAACATCCCCAATTTGGCCAGTCTTTCCTCATAGCTAAGATTTTCCATACCTTTCAACAGCTTAGTTGCCCTTCTCTGTACCCTCTCTAATACAATAATGTCCTGTTTGAGTGATGGAGAACAAAACTGTACGTCAAATTTTAGATGGGCCTTACCAGTGCTCTATGGTCAAGGTATTTTTGTCGGGGGCCCAAAAAGTGGTTTTCTAGCTTTTGTGGAGGCCTCCTGCTCAATCCAATTGATACCTGTCAGATGGCAACATAATACCAGGGGCATGTCGAGCTTGGTGCAGGGCTATGAGATGGTTCGATCACAACGCAATATTAACAGACCATGGTGGGGGGGTCATCAAAATAGACCAAATGGAAACATTTCTAGTGTGGTACTGGGGCAAAATACCCCCTACTGTAAAAAAAACTCATTGGTGGCCTGCCCCCCAAAAGTTTAAAAAACATTGGTTGTTCATTGGAACTTACTTTTCAAGTTTTCTTACCTTTTTCTGCAACTTTGGCTCCCTTCATTGACTTTGTCTCCTATCGGTGGCTTCAGCTACTTTTGGCAGTTTCTGCTCTTTTCTGCGGCTTCGGCTCCTTTCGTGGCTTTCAGCTACAACTTCTGTGATGCAATTGGGATCTTAGCTAATCCAGGAATCATAGTAAGTCTGGGCTCCCCATAACATTTAAAAGCAACCGGGTCCAGAACAATTGTCCCCATGATGGCAGCCATGAACAGCTCGTTGTCTGAACCAGAAAAAGACATATTTAAGAAGCAAGTAATACAGAATATTTACATGAAATATTTTTGTGTTAATATACTTTTATCTCACTTATGTATAACAATCCCCTGTAAGAATGGCATATTGATTATATGGGGTAAGCCTTTTCCAAACTGGATTCCTTTTCACAAACACTGTGATTATTCCCAACAGCATATTCTATATGGCCCTTATCAAAAATAGGGCAAAGATTATTTTGTCATTTGTAATGCAATAAAACATTCATGGCAGCAATTGGAAGAGCAGTGTTGGACCGTTAAACCAGCACACAGAACGCTTATTTTCCCTGCTCTGTGAGAGATGTGAGCAGCGGAATGGAAGCTCCGGCGAGCTTTTTTGACCATTTTACCTAATAACAACAGATGCTCAGACTGGTGGCATTTTGAGAAGTGCTCTGTATGCTGCTGATTATTAAACGACAGATCATTTGGCATCCAGAAGCATTGCCGCATTAAAAACCTCAGCGCCACATCAATGGGCACCGTGAGCGGCGAAATGAGAACTCCTGTTTACATAACTACAATCATGTTGATTGAAACCTACAAAATGAGTGTGTCGATGCAAAAGCAAATATTGGAAAAAATAACATTTTGCAGAAGGCGATGGCTGAGATTTGTTATTATTAGTGAATCCAATGGTGCGAGGCTATACTGTGCAACATTGCACAAAATGTAAATATTAAGGGTGCTCTTGTTGGTTTTATTTTAATCTTCCTCCACGGTGACAGACTGTCATCTTCATGGGGGGTCGTATTCACTGCTGTAGAAGCCCATATGGCACCAGCTAAATTGTATCTAAGCAATGGGCTAATTATGGATGAGTTAATAAAATGAAACAATGTCAGTCTGGATATTTTGTCTGGTCTTTAGCTGACCCCTACAGAGACTCACACCTGTGCGTATATGTTAAACTATTTTCGGATTTCTTGCAGGCTTTCTGAAAATAATGCGCTATCCGCTATCTACTGATCTAATGCCCATTCTGCAGTGTTTTCTGCTCCAAAAACTCTACCATTTATATGGACAAAATAAAGTATAATTTTGATAAATGCACCAAGAGGTGATTTTTGAAATTAGATTGCAGCATTTTATTATGTTTAGTAAAATGCATATATAATATTTGAAAAATCTAAAAATCTGTGTAATAATGTTATATAGAGAGAGAGAGAGACAGAGAGAGAGAGAGAGAGAGAGAGAGAGAGAGAGAGAGAGAATTCTATATATAATTCTATATATGATTAAAACCTTCTTGATGCAAGTGCAGAGCTGTATTCTGTGTGTCCGATTGGGGTGCAGGTAAGGGGGTTGCTATCAGAAACTTTGGGGCCCCATACAAATAATTGATATGGGGCTCCATTATCAGAGCTGTAAAGCTTTCCGAATTTTTCTCTGGGGGATCCTGTGGCACATGTCAGAGTGACGCTAAACATTTTCCGGAGACATCAGAGGAATTGTTGTCACACTCATGCTCACTACCCATCATGAAGCTATAGATTCGGATTTTTGCCCAAAAATTGCAGAAAATCAGCAGAAATCAGAGGTATACTTAGGAGTGATAGTAGACCAGGGGAAGGGGCCTAAAAGCTGGTAACACATGAAAAAGGGGGTTGACAGCTCTGCATTATGAACACATTTGTGCAGTTCCAACATTTTTGGCAACACCCCCTTTTGTGTGATAATCAAATGAGCAATGGCTACAAAGTACTGTATCTCTTGCCATAGGCCTCCTCTGTGATGGTAACTCTCTTATCAGATGTTATTGGGGGGTGGCAAGTGAACTGAGAACAACATTTTTAAAAGTGTTGCTAAAACTATTGTATAATTTTTGTTTTGAAGCACTTTACCATTGTTTGTGCCAGATAATAATACAGGCATGGGATCTATTACTTGGAATGCTTGGAAGGGGTGATGGACATCCCATACTTTGGATTTTTCTGGATAGCGGGTTTCTGAAAAAGGGATCCCACACCTGTACTGCACAGTACTGATAGTTCTGATGGTTTCCTTTAAAAAAGCCAAGTGGTTCAAATAAAGCCTTAAGTTGACCTTAAACAGGCCCATGAAATCTGCCAACTTGTCCCTGCAGATTGAGCCATTAGCTTACGTGCAGGGCCTTTCCATTAGTCTGCTGACTAATATCTGGTCAAAATTTGACCACATATTTATAGGGCAGGTTAGAAATTCCCAGTAAAGAGGACCACACTGTCATGTTGATGTGATACATTCCCAGTGGGTCTCCAATCCAAGGGGCCAAATTATCAGATCAGTTCAGTTTGGCCCAGCATATTAGTGGCTTAATTGTATAACTTCTGAGAAAGTCTTATTTTTTTTATCTAACTCCAAAGATCGACTAGTTTGCTGACGCCGTCAAATTTCACAAACCTTTCCATGAATGCCCAGTCATTGTTTAATCAGCTTCATCTAATGAGATGAACCACAACTGCACTGCTGCTGGGCATGTTGGAATGTACTATCCATTTATAAGAATTTTGGCGTAAAGCATCAAGAAAGAACTCTATCTTGTAGATGTCAAGTTTCCTTACACTCCAGGTAGCAACATATTAATAATGGTATGGTATAATGGTATACAAACTGTGTGTAATATTTATAGCCCGCAATTCCTTTAAATTAATTTGGATGATTTCCTTTATTATCAGCAATTTACATTTAAATGGTTCATATAAGTTTGCAACCTGTCTGATTTTGACCTAGACAGTCTGGTTATCAGAAGGGCTGCCTGGATCAAAACTGCCTGCCCGCTTTTTAAATTAGGAAAACCGGGCAGGTCTCCCCTAGACTGACGCAGCGTTTGACCAATCGCCAAGTCATAGTACCGCCCCTGTAATGACATCACCCAGGAATGTGACATCACAACCGCACCTCATATGTCATCTCTTCTAACCTCACATATGGTTTCACGGACGTGGAAAGGTACCAAACCTAAGCAAGCCACCTTATGTCAGAGCAGCGCACTCATCCTGTATTATATGGAAGCCATTGTCTGATGTTAGATTAGTGCAAAAGTGGCACTATGCAGGTGCCCTTGTCTGATGGCACTACTGGATGCAGGCCAGAAGAAACATTATGTTAAGCATTCACTAACTAACTTTGCTGTTAAATTGTGAGCCAAATTCAGGTGTAAAATAATGTTGGAGAGCATCATAAGGATGCAAAAAGTTCCTGGGGCTTCCAAATAAGGGCTATGATTGGGTATTGGTAGCCCCTATATGGCTTTTTGGCAGTACACCTGGTTTTATGCAACTAAAGCTTTCCTTTAAGGTAGGAATTCAAAAAGAAGTACCTGCTTGGAGGCTACTGGGAGCAACATCCAATGGGGTCGGAGAGCAACATGTGCTAAGGAGCCACTGGTTGGGGATCACTGAACCAAGCCAACATGAGGTATACCAGACAAAAATCATACCAAACCATTGCAGCATAACACCACAAATCAGCATTGCCATTATTTATCAAATATGTCAGCCTATAGTCCACTCTTTATGGGTCTACAACACAAGAAATTTGGTTGCAGACATTTGAACACACTTCAGTCAACTTCTGATATTTGAGACAGGCCGCATGTTTGCATTTTACAGATTTTCATTATTTATTAGAGATGCAGATGCTCAATTTGCAAAACATTTCCGCCCAACATTTCAATAGTTCTTGTATCTGACAGTAGTTAGATACTGTGCTTTCTTTTCATACCATTTGCATGTAATTATTTGAGTCCTTGAATTTATGTTTATATAAGGAGCATTTTGCAAAGGTACTACACAGCTAAATATTGGACCTATAGGTTCAGAATGGAGGTCAAATTTGTAAATACTCTTTACATTGTACTTGGATTTGGAAACCTGCTTTTGAAAACCTATTTGTATTTTTAAACCTACATGGCTTGTTTTTGGAAACCTACATTTTGATAGCATGGATGTCTGGTGAACTACAGGGTATTTGAGGATATTTGGGGTCTTTGAAGCTCTACACAGTGGAATGAGGGTACCACATTTTATACATACTGTAGGGCTTGCTGTACCAGTAACCCTCTTCCACTGAGGACCCGTGTCTCTATTGCTGAATTAGGAGATCTATCTAATTTTACCTGATTCAATGGACTTGGAATAACTGTTTCAGCAGAACGTTTGGTTACACCTACAAGGAGCAGTGGGTTCCTAACACAATTAGTGCACCTTTGTTCTCAGGTCCCCTCAGTATCCCTGACTGACAGAAAGCATCATTAAAAAACTGTTCCTCACTGGTAACTGAACTGATAACTTCTCACAAGCCCTGCCCTAACCTCCAAGATGGAGGAGCTGCAAGAGAACCCTATGGGGGAAAGATCCCAATAGAGACAATATAGAAGAAGAGCGCTCATGGTTTAGATTAGCCCAGAGGATAGGTGTAAGGAAATCTGTTTTACCTGGGATTGGGGGTGCTGTAAGTCGGCCGCGGGGACGCCCACCACGCCGGCCGCGGGGACGCCCGCCTCGTGGTTCCACCATCTTGCCTCCTTAGGACGCGCGCGCCCGCGTCTCGTTTCCTTTATTCTGACGCGGACGCGCGCGCGTCGATCCTGACGCGTGTGCGTCGATTTTGGCGCGAAAACCTTGGCGTCCAAACAGGGTATAAATAGGCCACTTCCACTCCCAGCAAACTGCCCGTGATAGAACTTGTTTCTGGTGCTCTGTTCTGAAGCCTTGTGCTATTTTGCCTGTTTGAATCTGATTATCCGTGTTTGACCCAGCCTGTACCTTGACCATCCTGAATTCTGTATCCTGACCTGTGCCTGATATCCGACTACTCTTCTGCTTGTACCCTTCCTGCTTGATACCCGGTTTTGACCCTTGCCTGCCTGACGACCCTTGCTTTCTGCCTGCCACGACCCAGCCTGTCTGACGATCCTTCTGCCTTATCCTTGTCTGTTACCGTGATCCTCGGTCCCAAAGACTCTAGCTACCAGCCGTGCCCCATTGCCTGCCAGAACACTTGCTTGAACCTCTCGTAAGACCAGGTGGCACCCGATTAGGCTGAGGGCTCCTCCCGAAGCTCAAAGGTGGTCACACCACTGGTGAAGCTTAGCTCAGAACCAGGATTCGAGCACTTGTTCTGGTGTTGGGTGCCGGCCGTGACATTATCACGGGCCATGGAGGACGACGATCACACCGAAGCTGCTGCCGCTGCTCCACTTCCATCTTCTTCCGAGCTGTTGCTAACTACGCTGCTGGAACGCATGGAGGAGCAGGAGCAAAAGCAGAACTATCTACTCCAGGGGTTTCATAACCTAACACGCCAGCTGGAACCCTCGCAGCAGCCAGCCAGTTCTGTTCCTACTCCTTCAGTGGGTTCCCTGCCTGATAGGGGTGCTGTATTCAGACCTCAGGAACCCAAGATTGCATTTCCGGCCAAGTTTGGTGGGGACAGAACCCAGTTTTTTGTTTTTCAAGAAGCCTGTAAGCTGTACCTCAGCTTTTTCCCCCACTCATTTCCCTCTGACGAGGAAAAGGTCAGGTTCGTAATGACCCTATTAGTGGGTGACCCCCAAGTCTGGGCACTTAGATTGCCAGCCACCGACCCTGCCCGTTTCTCTTTAGATATTTTCTTCCGCTCTATGGCCATTCTTTACGATGACCCGGATCGCGCCTCTTCGGCCGATTCCGCTATTCGCAAACTACGCCAGGGTAAACGGGAGGTGGAAATTTACTGCACAGAGTTTCGTAGGTGGGCGGTGGAGACTGGCTGGAACGATGCAGCTCTAAGGAGCCAGTTTCGCATCGGTCTAGCCAAATCTGTCAAAGACAGCCTGGTCAATTACCCCCTATCTACCAGTCTGGATGACCTTATGTCTCTGGTTATCCAGGTAGATAGGAGACAGAGGGAAAATCGGGAGGAACAGGGTACTTCTTCTTTGTATAAGCATAATTTTAGTGCTAAGTTGTCAAACCCCTCTGTGTCTCAACCTCAGGAGGAGCCTATGCAGCTGGGCATCTTTCACCTCTCTCCTGAGGAAAAGGCACGGAGGCGGTCTCTTGGGTTGTGTTTGTATTGTGGGGAGAAGGGTCACTTCCTCAATCAATGTTCCAAGAGGCCGGGAAACGCTCTAGCCTAAATGGAGAAGGGGAGCTCCATTTGGGTGCAGGCGTTTCCTCTCCCCAATCTGCCTCCAAGGTCCTATTATCTGTTAAATTAACCTGGCCTACGGGCACTGTTAAATTGTCAGCCTTCATTGATTCTGGGGCGGAGGGTAATTTCTTGGACGCAGCATTCGCTGCTAAAAATAAAATTCCTTTGGTTGCCCTCAATCCTCCTTTGAGAATTCTGGCTGTCGATAAAAGACCCTTGGGATCAGGGGTGGTTTCCCAAAAGACCACAAATCTTTCCATGTGTGCAAATGATCTACACTGTGAGGAGATAGCTCTATACCTCATTGAGGGAGCTTCCTCTCCTCTTATTCTTGGTTTACCATGGCTCCAGAGGCATAACCCTCTGATAGACTGGGTTTCTAAGGGGGTGACTCAATGGGGTACAGGATGTAGTGGGGTTTGTTTTCCCTCTGTAGTAGCCACTACTTCTTTTGAGGGGTTACCCACAGCATATTCTGTTTTTTCTGATGTTTTTCTCCAAAAAAGCAGCTGAGACCTTACCTCCGCATCGGCAGTATG
This sequence comes from Xenopus laevis, assembly GCF_017654675.1. NCBI lineage: Eukaryota > Metazoa > Chordata > Amphibia > Anura > Pipidae > Xenopus > Xenopus laevis. Next base: position 18,151,796 of record NC_054383.1, read on the forward strand.
ACTGTCCTATTGATTTAGTTCCTGGGTCAATTCCTCCACGTGGTAGAACCTACCCTCTTTCATTGCCCGAAGCCCAGGCAATGAAAGAGTATATACAAGAAAATCTTGACAGGGGCTTCATTAGGCCCTCCTGTTCCCCTGCGGGGGCAGGGTTCTTTTTTGTGGGTAAGAAAGACGGTGGTTTACGCCCCTGTATTGATTACAGGGGGCTTAACAAAATCACTGTAAAAAATCGCTACCCCTTACCATTAATCTCCGAACTATTTGACCAGGTCAAGGATGCTAAGATCTTCTCCAAGCTTGACTTGAGGGGTGCCTATAACCTCATTCGGATCAGGGAGGGGGATGAGTGGAAAACGGCTTTTAATACTAGGGATGGCCACTACGAGTACCTTGTTATGCCGTTTGGTCTATGTAACGCCCCAGCAGTGTTTCAGGAGTTTGTCAATGACATCTTTCGGGACCTGCTGGGGATATACGTAGTGGTCTACCTAGATGACATCCTCATCTTCTCTGCCAATCTGTCTGATCATCGTCTTCATGTTTGTGAGGTATTGCGTAGGCTTAGAGCTAATAACCTGTATGCAAAATTGGAAAAATGTATTTTTGAGGTTGCTTCCGTACAGTTCTTGGGATTTAATATTTCTTCCAAGGGTCTCGAAATGGATCCAGACAAAGTAAGAGCTGTCCTGGAGTGGACCCAACCATATTCTTTACGTGCAACCCAAAGGTTCCTAGGTTTTGCCAACTATTATAGGCAATTCATTAAAAATTTTTCTCTTATTGTGGCTCCTATCACAAATCTTACTAAAAAAGGTGCTGACCCCAGTATGTGGCCTCCGGAAGCTATCCAAGCTTTCGAGTTCCTCAAAAGGGAGTTTAGTTCTGCCCCAATCCTCCGCCATCCCGATACAACACTACCTTTTATAGTTGAGGTAGATGCTTCTGAGGTGGGAGCAGGGGCAATTCTCTCTCAAAGGCACCCGACTACTAATAGGTTACATCCCTGTGCATTTTTCTCTAGAAAATTTCTTCCTGCAGAGGCAAATTATGACATAGGGAATAGAGAACTATTAGCTGTCAAGTGGGCCTTTGAAGAATGGCGGCATCTATTAGAAGGGGCTAAACACCAGGTTACGGTCTACACTGACCATAAAAATCTGTTGTATATTGAGTCAGCAAAACGTCTAAATCCCAGACAGGCAAGGTGGGCTTTGTTCTTTTCTAGGTTTAACTTTACCTTGACGTTTAGGCCTGGTACAAAGAACGTCAAGGCAGATGCTCTTTCCAGAAGCTTTGACTCAATATATTCTGAAACTGATGACTGTAGTACAATTATTCCGGGTGAAGTCATTGTGGCTACTTTGGAATCTGACCTCTCTTCTTTGTTATCCCCTGTTCAGACAGACGCTCCCTCTAACACTCCTGTTGGGAGATTTTTTGTTCCTGAAGATCTTAGAGAACAGGTTCTAAGAGAGGTTCATGATTCCAAGATGGCAGGACATCCTGGTGTAAGTAAAACTATTTCATTACTTACTCGAAGTGCTTGGTGGCCGACCTGTAAACAAGATGTTAAATCTTTTGTGGATTCTTGTCCTGTCTGCCAACGCTCCAAGTCTTCTAGAAATTTGTCCCAAGGGTTACTGATTCCCCTCCCTATTCCTGAAAGACCATGGACCCATCTTTCTATGGATTTTATTGTGGAGTTGCCTGTGTCCCAGGGGAAAACAGTAATTTGGGTGGTGGTGGATAGATTCAGTAAGATGGGTCATTTTATTGCTCTTCCCCACCTCCCATCTGCCAAAACTTTGTCCGAACTTTTTATTCAACATATATTTAAGTTGCATGGGTTTCCCAGTAATATTGTTTCAGACAGAGGTGTTCAATTTATCTCTAAGTTCTGGCGCGCATTTTGCTCGTTAGTGGGGATCGATCTTTCTTTTTCAACCGCCTATCACCCACAAACCAATGGGCAAACCGAAAGAGTGAACCAGTCTTTAGAGCAATTTTTAAGATGTTTTGTGTCCGAAAATCAATCTTCCTGGGCAGAACTGTTACCCTGGGCAGAATTTGCCTACAATAACGCTACCCACTCCTCCACTGGGGAGTCTCCATTTTTTGTTGTTAATGGGTTACACCCAAAAGCCTTTTCCTTCTCTAATTCTGGTTCTTCTGTCCCTTCCGCTAATTCCTCTGTCGAACAATTTTCCTTGATTTGGTCCCAGGTACATGATTCCTTGTCTACTGCTACTTCTGCTCAGAAAAGGGCTGCTGATAAAAGACGTAGAGAAGCACCCCAGTATAAAGTGGGAGACTTGGTGTGGCTCTCTACCAAAAACATCAAGCTAAAGGTTCCTTCCCTTAAGCTGGGTCCCCGTTTCATTGGTCCTTACCCCATCACTACTGTTATCAACCCTTCGTCTGTTCGCCTTAAATTGCCTGTTAATTTCAAGATTTCTGATTCTTTTCATGTTTCTTTACTTAAACCTGCCGCTAATACTCGCCTTACTTCTGTTCCCCCTCCAGTGCAAGTTGACGGTCAGCCTGAATTTGAGATCCAGGAGTTCCTTGATTCCCGAATGGTACGTAACAAACTCCAGTACCTCACTAGGTGGAAAGGATTCGGTCCTGAGGAGAACTCCTGGGTCTCAGTTGATGACATCAAGGCTGATCGTCTTAGGAAGCAGTTCCATTTAAAGTTTCCTGGGAAGCCTGGGGGTCCGGTGTCCCCCCTAGAGAGGGGGGTAATGTAAGGAAATCTGTTTTACCTGGGATTGGGGGTGCTGTAAGTCGGCCGCGGGGACGCCCGCCACGCCGGCCGCGGGGACGCCCGCCTCGTGGTTCCACCATCTTGCCTCCTTAGGACGCGCGCGCCCGCGTCTCGTTTCCTTTATTCTGACGCGGACGCGCGCGCGTCGATCCTGACGCGTGTGCGTCGATTTTGGCGCGAAAACCTTGGCGTCCAAACAGGGTATAAATAGGCCACTTCCACTCCCAGCAAACTGCCCGTGATAGAACTTGTTTCTGGTGCTCTGTTCTGAAGCCTTGTGCTATTTTGCCTGTTTGAATCTGATTATCCGTGTTTGACCCAGCCTGTACCTTGACCATCCTGAATTCTGTATCCTGACCTGTGCCTGATATCCGACTACTCTTCTGCTTGTACCCTTCCTGCTTGATACCCGGTTTTGACCCTTGCCTGCCTGACGACCCTTGCTTTCTGCCTGCCACGACCCAGCCTGTCTGACGATCCTTCTGCCTTATCCTTGTCTGTTACCGTGATCCTCGGTCCCAAAGACTCTAGCTACCAGCCGTGCCCCATTGCCTGCCAGAACACTTGCTTGAACCTCTCGTAAGACCAGGTGGCACCCGATTAGGCTGAGGGCTCCTCCCGAAGCTCAAAGGTGGTCACACCACTGGTGAAGCTTAGCTCAGAACCAGGATTCGAGCACTTGTTCTGGTGTTGGGTGCCGGCCGTGACAATAGGATTGGCCTAGAGCTCCATTACAGACTATATTCAACTGTAGGACTAATATTATATAGCTCTAATTTCATAGCAAAAAACATTTACATATGTGGAGCTCATTGATGTTCCTGGCATTTGATCCCTACCAGACTGACCCTCCAGCCATCATCTCTACACTATCACAAATAAATGAAGCATTTTACCTGAGATTGAATTTGGTCATTTAAGACTTCATAGCTGACGGTGATACGGAAGTTTCAAGACCTTCATTTTTGAGTAATGAAATGTCACAATATTAGTAGATCATTTAAATGGGATATTTTTGGAATAATCTTGCCAATGGCCAGTTAATATATTAAGTATCATTACACCAATATAATTTCATTTTTAACCTTTTTGCCCAACTCCGTCTGGGTTGTCTGGTCTAATAAATGTTGCTATTACCAACCTTTTGTATAACATCCGAGAATGTCTTACTTTTTTTCATGTAACTCCAGTTTGTAGTTTCTAAACATTGATACATAGCACTCTTGTTTTTTAAAAATCCTCCTGTGTAATTGTGGAGGTTGAATTAACCATTATACCAAAAAATCCTGTAGGCATAATATGAAATCACGTTGTTCCGTGGAAATTATGACCACCTGCTCAGCCGAAGTTGTCTAGCATGAATTATAATACTGTCAGATATAATTTAGTAGAATGAGAAAATGTAGAACTGTATTATTCAAGGTTGGTTTGGAATATGTTCATTTCTAGCCATTAACAGAAGAAAATATGCATCAAACATGCAGATCAAGAAATATGCATACAATAATAGCTTTTAAATTAGTTAGAAAGCATAAAAATGGAGATTATTGTATTGGTTTACAGACTCTTAATTGATTATCCCCTTAATATATTTAGTACAGTGGTGCATAGTTATAATTTAAATTCAAAATTCATACTTTTATTATGTTTTATTGATATATTAGGCCTCGCAAGGATTTACTTCGAGGAATACGAGAAAGCTTTGCGTGATCGTATTAACAAATGTGCATTTACATTTATATAAGTATTATTATATATATATTCCTGTACCTGAAATGAAAAAGATCTGCTTTATGGACACAGGAATACATTTCAATAAATAGTTATGGCCCTAGAAGCAAATATGTATATATATATATATATATATATATATATATATTTTTTTTTTTTTTTTTTTTTTTTTTTATGTATGTCCAGGTTATTAATAGCTTTTGTGTATTGTAATCACTATTATTATCTTGAATGACATTGTGCAAAATAAAAAAATATAATAATATTATATCATTGTGGGTGAACAATAAGCTAATGTCATAAAACCCATAGCAACCAATTAGTGGTTTGTTTTGAAACAGATAACGGGTAAATGTTACTTGCTGAGGGTAATTACACAAGTACTATACTTTGTCAGGCAACAGCAGAGCATTGATGGCAGCTGCAAGGCTGCATTCATGCAATACTATGGAACTAATGGTTCAAATTCATAGTCAGAATCAGCATAATTTGTAGATACTGCGGTACCACTTGGAAAATATCCACCTTGAGCCAGCAGCAGACATTTACCTACCTGTTTTTTTTATGCTCTACCTAGTTTAAGAAGAAAAAGAACAGAAGATACTTTCAATTTTTTTTTTTTTTTTTTTCATTTTAAGAAGCTTTTTGAAATCCAAACTGAAGGAGCTTTTTGTGGCTAAAAATCTGCAAAATCTTGGAAAAATGTGTAAAACGACAAAAATCAGCGAAATGCGTTGACATCAATGGGCGTTTTTTTCATGAGTATAAGTATTTTTGAGCAAATTGCGTTAAAGTCAGCAGGCTTTTTTGTGGCTTTTTTCACACAAAGGCCTCATTTGAAAGTATAAGCGCTGTTTGGAAAGTGCAATGCTGTACACAATTAGTCATGTTTTTTACCCACAATGCAGTCTTTTCCTGTATAAAACCACACCCAATTTTGTATGCACTTCATCATGAATGAGGCGCAAAAGTGTCTCCAATTCTTTAGGCATAAGTACTGTATGTTGCCTCAATTGATGAGGCACTTTAGGAAGACTGGGGCTACCAAAAGTGTAAGGAGCAGCTTTAGGCACAAGTGCCTTTAATAATTAGTGAACATTCACTCAACAATTGCGGCAAAACTTACAAGACGTCAATTGTGCTTAATAAAATTAGCCAAAGAGTCTTATAAGACATATTACACGACCAATCACCTTTTATCTGAAAGAACTGCTGCCCAGAAAGGGGTTTTCTTTTACCTATGAGAAAGAAAAACATAATAATGCTTAGCTAAGACCAAATAACTAGTGATGGGCGAATTTGTGCTGTTTAGCTTCGCCGAAAAATTAGCGAATTTCGCGAATAGGCGAAAAATCCGTGAAACGGCGCCGGCGTCTTGTTTTTGACGCCGGCGCCCGTTTTTTCGATGCCGGCGCCCGTTTTCGAATTTTTTTCGCGAATTTTCACAGGCGTTTTGCGAATTTATTCGCAGGCGGCGAATCACGCAAATTCGCCGCAAATTCGCGCCTGGCGAATAAATTCGCCCATCACTACAAATAACTTGAACTATTAAGGGGAAATTGAATAAATATCATGAAATATTGCACAATATAAATAAGAACAAAAAATTGCATTTTGCAATGTAATATTCTTCATTAGTTATTACACTGCAAATTTGAATTGCACATTGAATTTTTTAAGACCTGCTCAAAGACGGTGTCATTTTTGGTGCAAATGTATATTTATAACATCACTGTGCTCTGGTACAAACCGTAAAAACTGCAAACTTTTTTCCACTGGTGGATGCAATTTCAGATTTGCAAAAGCCATATAAATTAAAAAAAGGAAAAACAATTGCCAATATTTTTTTTCTAATGACTTTGTTGGGATTTTCAAAACATGTATTACATTTCATAAATTTGTGACAGAAAATGACAGAGCACAAACATATTGTGTAAAAAAACAAAAACAAATGGCATAGTAAAAATTGAGAAAGTCATGATGGCATTATCTCCAGTATTCCTTTAACTTTTCTGTTGAATAAAACTCTTTTCCATTTCTTTCCTCTAGTCTAGATATTACTAAGGGAGTTATTAATGTAATGTTCTGGTATATGCAAGATTGCATGTACACCTTTGTATGATAATAAAATCTTGACAGCTGGAGCAGATTTGGAATTTAATTAATCCTGAGTTTGAAAATAAAATTCTACATTATGTTATTTTCTTACAACTCTTTTCTTTCATACAAAAACTTCTTTGCAAATTACATTTTTTAACCATGTATTTTTTTTCTGTATGCCCTAGAAACACTCCGCAATAAATGCTAAGTTTGTTTTGAGCCGACACATTTGTGTCACATAATAAATTAATTTCTAACGAATGGTAAATGATTAATAACTTTCATCTGGTCCCTGACACTTTTTCAGATTTTCAGCCCGCAACGACGCCATATTTATATACAATAAAAATAAACTTGTATGTGTTTGTAAAGAGGCCGGTATTCTTAGACTTTGCTGTGGTGTCTTTGGAAAAGCAGGAATTTTATCATTTTGTCATTTTGCTCTTTTTTAGATGTCAGTTCTTTCTTTTTTTTGCCCTCGGCATTGTTGTTGCAGACTCATCGTACATCTGTTTTGATTGTCAACCTAATTCAGTAGCCAGTCCGAAGAAAGAAGCCAAATTACTCATGAACATCTTGGCACTTTGTTGTTTATTTTGATTAAGAGTAACTGTCCTTTAACATTATGTAAATACAATGCAAACTAACTCTTAATTCTCACTGTGTTTTTGCTATTGTTTTTCACCCTGGAGCAACTTCTCTGCAGGGTTCTTTTTAGAAACTGACCATGCAACGTCTAGATTGTTTCCCATTTTATTTTTTAATTGCACCGTCCAGAGCCGAGACTTAGCATCTTGCTATTTACCTCGCATCCTTTCCCTCTCCTGTGAAGGTTGTCTGTGATGAACATGGTCATGCTTCTTTTTCTGCTAGAGCAGAATCAGCAAGGTGATGCGAGGAAGCTCTTTGGGGAGGGCAGAGCAAATTAAAGCTCACTGCAGGAAAGTTGTGCCCGTGGCACTGTTCTTATGCAACAGCTGCACATACAACAACTATCATCTGACATTCTGACATATACGTTGAACAAAGCAGCAAGCAAGCCAATGCCTACACAATATCGCACAGGGCTCCAAGTCCCAGCCTTAAGCAAAACAGGTGTATGACATCCTGTTGCTAGTCTTTTGGGGCTATGGGTATGAGGAGAGACATCTGAAAGGAGAGCAGATGAAATGAACAAAGAAGGTTAAGGCTTGGGTTGACAAGCTCATTGATAATATTTTAGAGGAACCAGGCCCGTATGCTGACTACAAATTGCTTCTAATGTCTCTTTTGCAGACTGGAGGCCACAGTCATTCTCGAAAATGGACTAATTCATTATTTTGAGCAATAACATTTTCTTTGAGGAGAAACCTTGAAAAAATTCTAGCAAAAAGAATTCTAGATTTATTGGGAGAAAAGAATGCAGTAGTACTATCGATATTAAAAATGTAATTCTGCTATGGCTGGAAATGGAAGACACCCGTCCAAATGCAACTGTGTGATAGAGATGAGGATGTTAAGGACAGGTTAATGTGCCACAATGTATGACAATGGTATGAAAACAAAAGACGACACTGTAGATTATTGTTGACCATTTATTAATTGACTCCACTGGCGGAATGTTGTTTAAATGTATTTCTTTTATTCTTCCTTTATTGTTTTTTTTTTCTGTACTTGTTAACCTAAAAAGCATAAATAAAAACTTTAAAAAAAATAGTTCTGGAATTTTCCTCAAACACTGTAGATATAATATGGATCATACAAATATATTAACTCTTATAAATGCCTACAGATTTTGTGGTCAGCAATGCAACAAATATTTATTTATCCATCTATCTGCTGGAATAGAATATGGACTTTTCCTCCTAAGTAAATCTTTCTGTTTTATAAATGGATCTTTTCTATTATTGTACCTTATGTTATTATGCTGTCATTAGGGAAGCACTGAATTTGGTTCAGTATTCTGCTTTTTTCAGCAGGATTAGGCCGAATCCTTGTGTCTGGCTGAACCGAATCCTTGAAATCACGTGACTTTTCATCACACATGCAAGTAAAACTATTTTTTACTTCTAAATTACACTGTTTACACTGCAAATAATTCACTCGACAAAATAAAATTTAATTCCTGAACCAGCAAGTGTATTTTTTTTTTTAGTTGTAATATTTGTGTGTAGGTGCCATCTCCAGGGCCGGATTTACATAGCGGGTGCCCCTAGGCCCACTGTCGTTAGTTGCCCCCGTCCCCTCCCTTTTATTCTCTCAAATTTTCACCATCGGGACCAGAGTAATGGGGTTTGGCGCCCGGGAAATTAATAACTATTGTATCTCAGTGTTTCTGAACCAATGTGAGTGTGGTTGGGCAGCATGTTGCCCCCTAAAATCCTGCCCCTTAGGCCTGGGCCTTGGTGGCCTCTCCACAAATCCGGGCCAGGCCATCTCAGGCCATTTTGCCTGGTCATGTGCTTTAAGAAAGTGCCAACACTTTAGGATGGAACTGCTTTCTGGCAGAATGTTGTTTCTCCTACTCAATGTAACTGAATGTGTCGAAGTGGGACTTGAATTTTACTATTTACTGCTGTTCTAAGATCTACCAGAGAGCTGCTTGTGTTAGGGAGCTGCTATCTGGTTAACTTCCCATTGTTCTGTTGTTAGGCTGCTGGGGGGGAAAGGGAGGGGGTGATATCACTCCAACTTGCAGTACAGCAGTAAAAAGTGACTGAAGTTTATCAGAGCACAAGTCACATGACTTGGGACAGCTGGGAAACTGTCAATATGTCTAGCCCCATGTCAGATTTAAAAATAAATATGAACATTTCTGTTTAAAGAAATGGATTTCTGTGCAGAATGCTGCTGGAGAGGCACTATTAACTGATGCCTTTTGAAAAAAAAAAACATTTTCTCATGACAGTATCTCTTTAAGAATAATGCATCACCCTGCCATTTTCTTTTCTTACTTACATGACTAGGCATGAAGTAGATCATGTTCCAAGGCAGGGGATAGTGTGTCTGCTCAGTTAAACAAATGTTCACAATCAAATTTCCCATGTCCAAATAGTGAATTGCAGCTTCCGGGATCATTCCCTCTGTGCTGGAGTCCCACACATGATATAGATGTAGTAGAACTACAAGGAAGCACACATTATGTATTAACTATATAGTGTAGTAAGTGAATACAGATTGTGAAAAATGACCAATAAAATACATCTATGGGCATATTTATTAAGCTGTGTAAAACGGAAAATTTGCTGGAAAAAAACTGTGTAAAAAGCAGTGTAAAATAAATGGTGAATTTATCAAGGTGTGTAATTTTACGCCACGTGAACACCAAATTTGCCACCGTTATTTTACATTGCTTCCAACTGAAGTGACTCTAAGAAAAAACCATGCAAAAAATTGATGCTGTTTTTTACAAGGTGAAGCCTGGTGATGTGTGGTGTATTATCTCACTGTTTTTTACACAGCATAATAAATGCGTTAGACTGAATTGTATTCATCTGTTTTTCTACGTGCTGTATCTATATTGGATATTTTGTAAGTAGCCAATTTTTGTTTGTTTATTAAAATTTGCTACACTATATACAGGTTTCAATGTTTTATCTGTGAAGCAATGGAACATTTTTTCACTGCTGGTGCATTTGAAGATCTGCTGCAGGACCATATCATTTGTAACTTTTTGAATTGAAGAAAAAAACATTTATTTTATTTAAAATATGCAAAAAAATCCCTCACCTTTCAAAATGGAACCACATGACAAGATTGAATCGCTGATGTTGTCATTGATGACATCAGAAACATCAAAATATGACTGACATCACCTTTATCCTGATTTTATTCTTTACTAGAAAACATTAATAATACAATTATTTAAGCAGCAAAAAATATTTCTTTTTTTTATTTGTGACTGGAGCCCTTTTCATTGTACTGATAATTATGTTCCCATTTCTATTCCAGAAGCAAAGAGACTGCAGTCTGGAAGGCATGTCAGTTTTTATGCAAGTCCAAGGATTATTCCAGGGAATTTATGACTTCATCAAAAGATGTCTCTACCAAGCTGATATTAACGAGAGTCTAGTTAAGAGCCACCTGCACTCTACCTAGAGACTTGTCTCAAGTAGTATAAAATTTCTTCTTTTGCCACACTTAAACTCTTTACACTTAAGAGCAATTATTCTAAAGGTTTTTATGGCTTTTACTGCCAGACGAGACTACAAATCATTCCAATCATGTTTGGCTCTTCAAGAATCAAATGGATTATTTGAGGCATTTGCTTTAACTCTGAGGGCCAATGGGAACACAAAGTTTAAAGGAAGCCCAAAGTTAAAATACAATTTTGTCTTACTGAAAAGAGAACATTGCTACTCGGGGAGTAACTTAATGGCCCCAGGCCCAACAGGAAAAAAATAAATACATTTTTGAGCACTCTCTCTCTCCCGGGTCCCCCTATAGTCTGTTCCCTTGAAAATTATACCACTAGTATCACTATGACACACTTGTTTCCTTACAACACTGGGGTTTTGCATTCACTTCTGACTTGGGAACTGTCTACAGGTACTATGGTCTCCACTAGGGATGCACCAAATCCAGGATTTGGTTCGGGATTCGGCCAGGATTCGACCTTTTTCAGCAGGATTCGGATTCGGCAGAATCCTTCTCCCTGGGCGAACCAAATCCTAATTTGCATATTCAAATTAGGGGAGGGGAGGGAAATTGTATGACTTTTTGTCACAAATAAAGGAAGTAAAAATATTTTCCCCCTCTTACCCCTAATTCGCATATGCAAATAAGGATTCGGGTTTGGTATTAGGCCAAATCTTTCACGAATGATTCAGGGGTTCGACCGAATCCAAAATAGTGGATTCATGCATCCCTAGTCTCCACCCACACTTCATAAAACATACAATGATTTTATGAGAAGTAAACCGAAATATAAATGTTTAGTGATGGGCAAATTTGGGGGAAAAAAAATTTGTGGCGTTTTCATGAATTGTGGGAATTTGCCACGAATCACAGGAATTTGCCGCGAATTCGAACCTGCCAAATAAAATCACTATAAATGTTCCTGTGTCTGCTAAGAAACATACAATATAAAAGATGAAATAAAAATATGTTAGAAAGACAGCAGACACTTTTTTAGACTGGCCAATTCAGTAGCTCTATCACATATGAGCCTGTTGGTCAGATTGCCATATGTGCCATATGCCATATACTCACTAATAATATACATCTCATTTGTTTTTTCTTCTTGCGGTTGGTAATTTGTGGCCGGTCTAGAGGTTGATCTGCTCTTTAGATGGACCCATATACAGAAAAATGATCAAACAGTTCAGTTAGATGACTGCATTGCCATAATAACATTGCTGTAATGACAGGACACAAAAATAATTAGTAGATACCGCTTTTTCTTAAAGTACCTCACCAAATATCTTGTATTAATTTAGGTCCTAATAAGGTCTTCCTGCCGAATAGTGATGGGCGAACTTGCGCCGTTTCGCTTCGCGAGAAAAATTAGCGAATTTCCGTTTTTGACGCCGGCGTCCATTTTTTCGAAATGGCGAATTTTTGCTGTGAATTTTCGCGGGTGGTTCACGAATTTATTCGCTGGCGGCGAACCGCGCAAATTCGCAGCGAATTCGCACCTGGCGAATAAATTTGCCCATCACTACTGCCGAAGTGTGCTCTTCTGAATTAAGGATAATAGAGGTAATTAACTATAACCCCACTAAGAGGTCCAAAATCATGCCCCATAGCAATTGCATCCAGAGCCTGGGTGTGTTCTGCAATGAGCATTCATGTTAGGGAATAAACAGGTAAAGTGGAATGCCTAGGGACAGGTTTACTAAAAAGCGAAGTGGCTAACTCTAGCGACTTTTTGGCAGGGTTGCCACCCACAGGGACATTGGCAATTTACTAACAGGCGCAGGCACCTAGTCATTTGCACTGTATCGCCAGGCGACTTTTCGCTCTGGTGAACAGATGTTACTCCTCAGGATTTTACTGAACATTACCACTTTCGCCAGAGTTGCCTTCACCACCTCAGACCAGGCGAAGTGCATTAAAGCAGCTAGATCTTCCTCAGTCTTCTGTCACTTACATTATATCCTGTGTGCCGAAAATGCATCAAAGTTCAAAAAAAACGCTGGCGATTTTTCCTTTTTTGAAGCAGAATTGCCTACAAAAGTCCTGACAAACTTTTTTTGGGTAACTGGTTTTCTCCAGACATTTATAACATATGGAACATTCATTTTACAGTGGGCTCATGTGTAGGGCATTATATTAACTCTCTTGTCTTTATTAAGGTTCCCTGGACATGTATAAGAAAAAGTGGTAACTTCAAGCATTTGCACCAACATTTATAATAAAGACGTCCATATAACTTTAAAATTACCCGCCGTATGCAAATTGACCTAAGTGCAAGATCACTAGCGAATTATTGCTAGGCACAAATGAACACTAGCTCATCTTCGCTATGAAATGCTCGCACTGCCGAAGTAACGTTAGCGAAAAGTCAACCGCGTTCGGCACAATTTTGCATATTAGGGAATAAGCGAAGTGGTAGTGAATTTGCATCTGGTGAAGTGGTGTGATGTGTGGGAAGCGGTCGCTGGCGACAATTCGCCCTTTAGTAAATCTGCCCCTAGTTATGAGGCTGCTTTCATTAATAAATAGCCCTATTTCTGCAGCTTTATTCACATGTCATGTCATGTGACCATAAGCTTTACCACTTGCCCGCTATTGCATACTCAGCCTCAGAAGTTATATAGAAGTAATGTAAGGTATCACACAAAAGTAGTCGGTTTTATTCTTGCACAAGGTGTGCAAATTGGAGTTTTTTAAAGAGATTCTGTCATGGGAAAACATGTTTTTTTCAAAATGCTTCAATTAATAGTGCTCCTCCAGCAGAATCCTGCATTGAAATCTGCTTTTCCAAACAGACTTTTTTCATATTTAATTTTTAAATCTGGCATGGGGCTAGACATGTTGTTAGTTTGCCAGGTGCCCCCAGTCATGTGATTTGTGCTCTGATAAACTACAGTCACTGTTTACTGCTGTACTGCAAGTTGTAGTGATATCACTCCTTATACTTCCCGCTCCCCCCTCAAAGTTCCATTCAGTGAAAAAGGTGTTTCTTCCATATGTCATACCAGGAAACAACTGGGAAAAACCCCATTCCCCCCTAAGATCAAGTTAGATGTAACTGTCCGTGATCACTTCACCAGGAACATGTTATCAATAAACTTTTCTCTTAAAGCAATATGAACACAAATATCACCCTGGTTGAATGCCGTAAGTTCACACAGCCACATGTGCAAGCGCTACATGCCTGGGGCACCCACCCACAGGTCAAGGCTGGTGCTAATTCCAGGACTCCCTTATGTCAAAAGCTGAGAGGTGGGAGTTTCCAGATAAGATTTCCTTTCCCTTAAAGGAGAACTAAACCTTAAAAATGTATATGGCTAAAATACACCCCCACATAGACCCCCCCTTCCTACTCCCCCCTGGTAAATGCCCCCAACTCTTTTCTTACCCCTCGGTGCAGATTCAGGCATCTGAGTTTACAGGTGCCATCTTCGAGCACTTCGGTAATCTTCGGGTCTTCGTTCTTCACTGCGGCAATTTCCGCAACATTCGACCCATGCGCAGTTGTCGTGGAATGGAAGATTGTTCCAACTGCGCATGTGCCAATACATTCAGAAGATTACCAAAGTGCTTGAAGATATCGCCCGTGAGGGGTAAGTAAAGAGTTAGAGGCATTTACCAGCAGTAGCATGTATGTATGTAGGGTTGGTGGGTAGGGCTTTTTTTAGTATCTCAGACCTATCGAGTTTGCCTATAAGTCAATGGGAGAAGTCCCAATGATTTTTTGATGTGCACGGGGTTTCGTGCAACACCCCGAAGTTTTCTTAGTTTTTTGGCAAAAAGCATAAGAAATCTGAGTTTTTGGGTGAAACATCTGAAAAATCGTGAATGTCTGAGGAAAATCTGAAAAAAATCATGAAAATCAAAGGAAAAATCCAAAAAAAACCTTGAAAATTGGATTTTTTTCCGCAAAGCAAATTTTCGCCAAATTGTAATAATAAATAAGCGTAAAAAACCCGAGCGGATTGGATCGGAGTTTGTAGCAGAAAATATTGAGATAAATTCAGACTTTGATAAATAACCCCCTTATTGTGAAATGTGTAAGGCCTTCTTTTCTTTCTTTCTAAGAATAGTAAATGTATTTATATATATATATATATATATATATATATATATATAAATTCCAATGATTCTCCAAGCTGAAGATCTGGGACATGCTCACCTGGGCCCATTCTTTGTGGTGATTCTATCTTTCATCCAATTGATTGACTAGTTTTTGTCTCAGCGTTTCAGTACCGAGATGCCTTCCTAAAGCTGTCAATGGAATAGTCTCTAGACTTCAGCCAAAGGGCTAGAGAGATGGGGCATAAAAATCCATGCGGAATGAGCCTTGAGGCTGCAGAAGACTATGTACCTGTTGACCAGGTCCTACTGCTCCATAGACAGTCTGAGCTTCATGACACCTCTTGCCTTTCATAAGAGCATCCACTTCTCTGCCATTCTTCTGTCATCCAAATGAAAATGCTTGGAAATGTATTCTACCCGCCCTCACAATGAGAATCATAGACCTGGAGAGAAGCTAAATGGCGAGACAAAAAATATCCGCTGGCAATGGAATGTGTGAGCTTGCCCTCTTTCTAAGGAATATAAATGTGCTCTTCGTGTTGTCTAATCTCAAAATAATGCTGTTTTGTTTGGATTACTTGAACACAAAGGTGAACCTTAAAGGATAAAGGGGGGGGGGGGTCTAGATGAAGCTGTACTATGTGTAACATTCCAGCTAGGTACAGAATATACTGCAGTCAAAACATGATACCTCTGGAAGGCTGCAGGCAAGATTCATTTAAGCAGTTTGCACTGTCATCGATGTCACCAATTTGAAGCTTGTCTTGTTTACCGGATGAAGGTTTCACACTGTGTCAGTGTTCTGCCAGCATTCAGCATTAAAATGAGCAGTTAGTACAAGTCAGCCATAAAGATGGCAGATCTGTTAGACTGGCAGAAGCCACTGCGGGCTCCCTGGTGCAGCTTTTAAGCACTTGGCATGCTGCTCGCTCAAACTGGAGCGGGGGCTGTGTGCATCATTTGGGCTTGAGTGCAATGCACTTGAAATAATTACTTTAATCAGCAAAAGTTAATTACTTTAAATCATAAATTAATGGTGGAGCATTTGGCAGCGCGTGATGTGTGTGGCGAAGCTGTCAAGCAAATATCACAGGTGAACCTGCGACCCCTTTGCACAATATCACCGGGTGCTTGCTTACCGTGCATGTCACCTCACATACATAGAATACAAAGAACAGGCACCTTTAACTGTCATCTATAGAAAGGGGGTGGAATTCTGTACATAAGCAGATTGCTATTAAGCAGGTGCTGCTGGAGGAGCTGGCCCTTGATAATAATAAGATTTTAAAATGGCATCTGCCTTTATTTTACAGCACATTTGGAAAGACGGTTAAAAGTAATGAACCCAGCTGATATGTTTTATGACTTCGTAGTTAGCAGTGTTTACTGTGGGTGAACCGAAGAAATGTGACAAGACAGACTGGAAAAGGAACACTTCATTTTCACACATTTCTGTGTTTTGTTTTTTTTTTTTATGGAGGAAAAATTCGTAGAATATTTATAAGAGATCTGCATTTGGTGTAAAACATTATACTTCATCAGGCGGGTCTCTGTTGTGATTGGATTCTATAAACGAGAATAATTAGTCAACCCAGCGGTATGAGGGGGACGACGGGGACCATGGAGAAACTTGAAACTCACCTGGAATCGGAAAGCCAGCTGGAAACAGAACGCGAATGTTAATGTTCTAAAATAAAATATTAAAATACAAAGAATGGTGATTATATAGATGGGGCTGGTAGAGAGGAAACTGTAAAGACTTTTTTTCCTAGGGCCATGGTCCACATGTTGTATTTAACCCCTATATCTGTCCCCCACTCAATATGTGAAGTTACAAAAAAAACCTGAAATCTCAGCAGTGTGCGTTTTCAAGAATTGTGTAAAAATTGTACTTCAATAGGGAGCAATTGGACAACACTTTCTGAACTGGAAAAAAAAACCATTGCCTGAAAATTGTGGCAATGGCTTTACTTCAGGTATGGGACCTGTTATCCAGAATGCTTGGGATCTGGGGTTCTCCAGATAATGTACCTTTCTGTAATTTGGATACCTTAAGTTTAGTAAACATTAAATAAACCCAATAGGCTGGTTTTGCTTCCAATAAGGATAAATTATATCTTGGTTCAAGTATTGAGTAACTACTACAGAGAAAAATGAAATAACTTTTTAACCCTTTCCCTGCCAGCCGTTTTGTCCTAGATGCGAACATCTACTGCCAAGCAGTTTTTAGATATTTTGCACTCTTTCACTTTAAGGGCCTTTCCTGGGGTGGTCTTTTAGTTAACCCAGGAAAACAATATATTGTTTTTTTCAGGACAACCTGAACTTTCACAATATGCAAGAATTTTGGTGTAATTCTACTTCTCTAAAAAAATATTGGATTCTAAGTGTCAAATAAAATGAAAAAAATCATGTTGCACGAAGAACAATCACATATATCAGAAACATCATTCATTTTACGTACGAGAACACAGCTGATTTAGAAAGGTCTATGTCTCCTGAACGCGACAATACCAAATATATATAGTTTTATGGAGATTTCTCACTTGTATAGCTCAAAATCTACAAGCAGTACACAACCAAATTTCCAAAGCAACACTCCCCAAACGGCATACTTTTGATTTCAAGGCCAAACATTCCACTAACAGTAGGTTTACCCAAGAAAACTACCCATTACTAGAAAGAACAGATTCTGGTGAATCAAAAATGGGTAGAAATATCTTTGTACTCCAAACCACCAAGTTGCAATTGTTTCCTAAAGTTATAGTGTTTTATAGAAATTGGTGAATTTTTTGAAAAATGACCTCAAAGCTTCCACTCTACAGCAACATATCTCCCACACATCATTAGGTATCAATGTAAAACACCCCAAATATAAAATCCTGGGTCCACTGAACAGTTTGATGCCCAATATGAATAGATGTACCCAAGCACGTGGCATAGGAGGCCCCAAAAGGAAGACCCCCCGTTTGTTCTGTAATTTCAGATACTGCAAAATCAACACATTTACATCGTTTTGGGGGGCGGCAAAGGTAGAAAACAGTACGTTCACCCCAGAAAACCATATATTTTCGGAAAGTACACATTCCCCTGAATCTAAATTGGGTATGCATGTCTTTCTACGCCAAAGTACCAAGCCGCAAATCATTCCTAAATTTGGTGATTTTGGGGACATTTCCAAAAATGACTTCAAAATTTCGACCCTGCAGCATCGTATTACCCACATACTTTTAGGTATCAAGACAAATCACCCCAAATATGAAAGCCTGGGGTCCTCTGAACAGTTTGATGCCCAATATGTATAGGTGTACCCAAGCACGTGGCGTATAGGGGCCCCAAAACGAAGACCCCCATATGGTCTGTCATTTCAGGTACTGCAAAATCAACACATTTACATTGTTTTGAGGGGGGCAAATGTAGAAAAAAGTAAGTTCACCCCAGAAAACCATATATTTTCGGAAAGTACACATTCCCACGGATCTAAATTGGGTATGCATGTCTTTGTACTCCAAAGTACCAAGCCGCAAACCATTCCTAAATTTGGTGATTTTGGGGACATTTCCAAAAATGACTTCAAAATTTCGACCCTGCAGCATCGTATTACCCACATACTTTTAGGTATCAAGACAAATCACCCCAAATATGAAAGCCTGGGGTCCTCTGAACAGTTTGATGCCCAATATGTATAGGTGTACCCAAGCATGTGGCATATAGGGGCCCTAAAAGGAAGACCCCCATATAGTCTGACATTTCAGGTACTGCAAAATCAACACATTTACATTGTTTTGGGGGGGCAAAAGTAGAAAACAGTAAGTTCACCCCAGAAAACCATATATTTTCGGAAAGTACACATTCCCACGAATTCAAATTGGGTATGCATGTCTTTCTACGCCAAAGTACCAAGCCGCAAATCATTCCTAAATTTGGTGATTTTGGTGACATTTCCAAAAATCACCTCAAAATATCTACCCTGCAGCATCGTATTACCCACATACTTTTAGGTATCAAGAGAAATCACCCCAAATATGAAAGCCTAGGGTCCTCTGAACAGTTTGATGCCCAATATGTATAGGTGTACCCAAGCACGTGGCATACAGGGGCCCCAAAAGGAAGACCCCCATATAGTCTGTCATTTCAGGTACTGCAAAATCAACACATTTACATCGTTAGGGGGGGGGCAAAAGTAGAAAACAGTAAGTTCACCCCAGAAAACCATATATTTTCGGAAAGTACACATTCCAACGAATCCAAATTGGGTATGCATGTCTTTCTACGCCAAAGTACCAAGCCGCAAACCATTCCTAAATTTGGTGCTTTAGGTGACATTTCCAAAAATCACCTCAAAATATCTACCCTGCAGCATCGTATTACCCACATACTTTTAGGTATCAAGACAAATCACCCCAAATATGAAAGCCTAGGGTCCTCTGAACAGTTTGATGCCCGATATGTATAGGTGTACCCAAGCACGTGGCATACAGGGGCCCCAAAAGGAAGACCCCCATATAGTCTGTCATTTCAGGTACTGCAAAATCAACACATTTACATCGATTTGGGGGGGGCAAAAGTAGAAAACAGTAAGTTCACCCCAGAAAACCATATATTTTCGGAAAGTACACATTCCAACGAATCCAAATTGGGTATGCATGTCTTTCTACGCCAAAGTACCAAGCCGCAAATCATTCCTAAATTTGGTGATTTAGGTGACATTTCCAAAAATCACCTCAAAATATCTACCCTGCAGCATCTTATTACACACATACTTTTAGGTATCAAGACAAATCACCCCAAATATGAAAGCCTAGGGTCCTCTGAACAGTTTGATGCCCAATATGTATAGGTGCACCCAAGCATGTGGCATATAGGGGCCCTAAAATGAAGACCCCCATATAGTCTGTCATTTCAGGTACTGCAAAATCAACACATTTACATCGATTTGGGGGGGGCAAAAGTAGAAAACAGTAAGTTCACCCCAGAAAACCATATATTTTCGGAAAGTACACATTCCAACGAATCCAAATTGGGTATGCATGTCTTTCTACGCCAAAGTACCAAGCCGCAAATCATTCCTAAATTTGGTGATTTAGGTGACATTTCCAAAAATCACCTCAAAATATCTACCCTGCAGCATCGTATTACACACATACTTTTAGGTATCAAGACAAATCACCCCAAATATGAAAGCCTAGGGTCCTCTGAACAGTTTGATGCCCAATATGTATAGGTGTACCCAAGCATGTGGCATATAGGGGCCCTAAAATGAAGACCCCCATATAGTCTGTCATTTCAGGTACTGCAAAATCAACACATTTACATCGATTTGGGGGGGGCAAAAGTAGAAAACAGTAAGTTCACCCCAGAAAACCATATATTTTCGGAAAGTACACATTCCAACGAATCCAAATTGGGTATGCATGTCTTTCTACGCCAAAGTACCAAGCCGCAAATCATTCCTAAATTTGGTGATTTAGGTGACATTTCCAAAAATCACCTCAAAATATCTACTCTGCAGCATCGTATTACCCACATACTTTTAGGTATCAAGAGAAATCATCCCAAATATGAAAGCCTAGGGTCCTCTGAACAGTTTGATGCCCAATATGTATAGGTGTACCCAAGCACGTGGCATATAGGGGCCCTAAAAGGAAGACCCCCCCTTGTATGTTCTGTCATTTCAGGTACTGCAAAATCAACACATTTACATCGTTTTGGGGGGGGCAAAGGTAGCAAAAAGTAAGTTCACCCCAGAAAACCATATATTTTCGGAAAGTACACATTCCCACGAATCTAAATTGGGTATGCATGTCTTTCTACTACAAAGTACCAAGCCGCAAACCATTCCTAAATTTGGTGATTTTGGGGACATTTCCAAAAATGACTTCAAAATTTCGACCCTGCAGCATCGTATTACCCACATACTTTTAGGTATCAAGACAAATCACCCCAAATATGAAAGCCTGGGGTCCTCTGAACAGTTTGATGCCCAATATGTATAGGTGTACCCAAGCACGTGGCGTATAGGGGCCCCAAAACAAAGACCCCCATATGGTCTGTCATTTCAGGTACTGCAAAATCAACACATTTACATTGTTTTGGGGGGGCAAAGGTAGAAAAAAGTGCGTTCACCCCATAAAACCATATATTTTTGGAAAGTACACATTCCTGCGAATCCAAATTGGGTATGCATGTCTTTGTACTCCAAAGTACCAAGTCGCAAGCCTTTCCTAAATTTGGCGATAAAAGCAACTGTTTTTACATTTCTGAAAATCGCCTAAAAATATTGCAATTGGCCGCATTTATCTCACCCAATTTCTTACATACAATTGTAAAACACCATAAATATTGATGCCAAGGGTCTACTGAACAGTTTGATGCCCAATATGCATAGATATACCAAGGCAGCTGGCATGTGCGGACCCCAAATAAAAATAGTGAATATGAGTTTTCTCCGCTGCCCATTCGCCTTCTGTGAACATAGACCCTTGACTTCATATTATTTGCCTCAAGACCCTCCTAACAGCAATGACCCCCCAAAACCATACATTTTTGGAAAGTACACATTCTGCCGATTCCAACAAAGATAACGACGTCTTTCTACACGAAACTACCAAACTGCAAAGCTTTTCTAAACATATAGGTTTTTACAACATTTCTGAAAATCGCCTAAAAATGTTGCAGTTTGCCGCATTTATCGGACACAATGTTTTACGTACAAAGAAAAATCTCTCTAAATATGGACGTCAGAGGTCTAATAAATAGTTTGATGCCCAATATGTATAGATTTACCAAAGTATGTGTTGTGTATGGACCCCAAATGAAAAACGTAACTATGAATTTTCACGCTAGCCAACTAAGCTGCAGAAAAGAGAACCCTAACTGTACGTTATGTGCCGTAAGACCCCCAAACTGTAAAAAGACCCCCAGAAACCCATATATTTTTGGAAAGCACATATTTTGGCGGATCAAACTAAGTAAAATCTATCTTTCTATACCAAAGCACCAAACAGCAAAACGATACTAAAGATACATAGGGAACAATAATGCAGGGATAAAATTGCAATAAAACCACAAAAATAGCGTAAATCAATGAAATAACAAAATAATTGTTCTGACAGCGTAATTAGTGGCCGAAATCGATTATCCAATAGTCACGCTGCCAAAATAACACGTTTTTAGGCAAAAAAAACAAAAGATAACAGTATAATGAATTCGTAAAAAAAAAAAAAAACAACTGTTTGTATATACATATTTGTGCACTAATAAAAGTTATCTGAGTGTGCAAATACATGTAAATAAGTGTAAATAAGTGTAAATAACTGTACAAAAGGGACCAAGTGTGCTAAAATTAAAAAAAAAAATTTAAAAAAATTCCAATCTTTACTAAAATGCATAAATGTACTGTAAGTATGTGTAGGTGCAGGTAAGTGTGTAAAAAAACGTGCACTTACCGTTTTTGGAGCAGGAGAATCGCTGTCTTCTTTGGAGGAGTCCTGGCAGCGTGTCTGCAGAGTTGCTGCGCAGCAGGAAGTGCGTGGGCGGCTCTGCAGGCAGGAAGAAGGTGAGTGTAGTAGCAGACGCTCCATGCGATGCGTCTGCTACTTTGAAGTCGGATCTGCGACAATCGAGTCGCAGATCCGACTTGACAGCCCCCCAGCCTCGTTGCCTAGGGGGCTGTCTTCTCTCCCCACTCTCTGCGGAGGCGGCAAAAGCCGCCGAAGCAGAGAGAGCGCTCAGCTGCTAAAGAACGTACAATGTACGTTCTTGGCAGCCTGAGCATTTGCCTGCCAGCACGTACGCCGTACGTGCTTGGCAGGCAAAGGGTTAAACCATTGTATTATTTGGATAAAAAGGATTCTATGGGAGAGGGCATTTCAGTATTTCAGAACTTTCTGGATAACAGTTTTCCGGATAACGGATCCCATACTTGTATTAGAGGATCACCATGTGATACCACTCAATGGCATGTCACATGTCGTAAATATAACATTTCTCTATTGATTTGGGACTCATTTAGATTTTTGGTATCACTCTCCTACCCTACTTACCTTCAGAAACGGACTCCTTGGCATATATCTGCATGAATGGTGATCAAGACTTAGGGGCTTATATACAATGGAGGGTCAAGATGCAAAGTGTATAAATCAGTGCCATTTTGTTGCCTGCAATGCCACAAAGCATGGTCAGGTTGTGCCAGCTGATTACAGGAATGCTTGTCAACACTGCATACAAGAATGTTGGCACATGGGTTTCCACTATGATATCATTTGTAGTGATGGGCGAATAAATTCGGCAGGCGAAAATTTGTACCGAATCTCCATGTTTCGATGCTGGCGATAATTTGCGACGAAGGTTCTGGGAATGCGCGTCGGAAAAATCGATTGCATTAAAACCATCGCATGTCAACATCATTCAGACGCCCATTGACTTTAATGGTGGTGTCAAAATCGACGTGAGCACCAGAATTGATACGGGTGTCAAAATTTGCGTTTTGTAAATTTTTCGCCATTTTTTACGGCAAAGCAAAACGGGACAAATTCGCCCATCAGTAGTCATTTGCAATGAAGATGTGCAGAGGAGGCAAGTTACACTGGAACCTTATACTAAATATCTGATCAGGGCCATCAAAACCCAATGAATTCCTAGAACAGGGTGCATAGGAACGATTAGCACCTTGAGATCATGCACCAAATTTAGGGGCAGATTTATCAAAGGTCGAGGTGAATTTTCGAATGAAAATTTTGTGTACTTCGACTAGGGAATAGTCCAAATTCACTTCCAATTTGAAAAAAATTAGAGAATTCGAATATCGAAATTCATCATGTACTTTCTCTTTAAAAATTTGACTTTGACCATTCGCCATCTAAAACCTGCTGAATTGCTGTTTTAGCCTATGGGGGACCTCCTAGAACCTATTTGGAGTCAATTGGTGGGAAAAGTTTAGAATCAAATCAAAGGCGTTATTACTTCAGTCCGAAATAAGGACCTTTTAGATCGAAATCAGACCTATTTGACCCAAAAGACAACTTTGACTTAATTTCAATTGGTCTTTTTTAATTTCAATTTCGAAGTTTTTTTAATTCGACCCTTGATAAAAATGCCCTAAATCTTCAACAAATAAATGGCCCTTGCGAATTTGATTTGAATTAGTATATATATTTGTGGTCCCACCTATATATTATGCATAATACATTCCCTGATTTTACATTTTCCTGGATTTTACACCATTTTTTTCTGGTCCCTTGAAAAATGTTAAATGGGGGGTTGTACTGTATATATATGGAGGGCTCAATGTTGGACGAGTTGAATTCGATGGACTTTGGTTTTTTAACCCAACTTAACAATGAATTTATTGGGGTTATTTACTAAACTCCAAATGCAAAAATCATGAAAGATTCGGGATTTTTTTAAAAATCTGACTTTTAAAAAATCATGAATTTTTCAGAATTTATTAAACCCCGATGATGAAAAAGTCAAAATCTGAAAAAGTCAATGGGAGAAGTCCCAATGATTTTTTGATGTGTGCTGGGTTTCATGCAATACCCGAAGTTTTCGGAGTTTTTGGTGAAAATTCCAGAAAAATCCGATTTTTTTCCTGCAAAGCAGATTTTCAGGAAAATGTAACAATAAATAAGCATAAAAAACCTGAGCAGATTTGATCGGAGTTTGTAACAGAAAATATTGAGATAAATTTGGACTTTAATAAATAACCCCCTAAATGAGTGATTCCCACAAGCAGAATTCCTCCTTATCTAGAATTTATCAAACCCCGAGGATGAAAATGTCTGAATCGGAAAATCCGGCATCTCAGACCTGTCAAGGTTACAATGGGAGAAGTCCGAATGATTTTTTGATGTGCGCTGGGTTACATGCAATACCCCGAAGTTTTCAGAGTTTTCAGCTGAAAATTCCAGAAAAATTATGAAAACCAGTTGGAAAGATCCGGAAAAATCGTAAATTTTCTGGAAAATGAAATAATAAATAAGCGTAAAAAACCAGAGCGGATTTGAGCAGAAAATGTTGAGATAAATTCAGACTTTGATAAATAACCCCCTAAATGAGTGATTCCCACAAGCAGAATTCCCCCTTCTCTACCGTACTACTGACCCTGTAGGCATGATAGCATTTGCAGGGTTTGCTCAACTGAAGTCAAGCTCAAATAATTTGAAGCGTGACTCCCACAGCCAATCTACCATCTTTGCATCTATGTGGGTGCCTCCAGGCACAATTCTATGTATCTCTGTGCAAGAGGTATGCCCATTTTGTGAAATACCTGTTATGGGTGCTTCCATATGTAACAAAGCACACACAGCTTACTGCTGACCAGTACTACCTGCTGCTAGCTTTCTATGGGGTTTAGACCACTAGCAAGCTCTGCACCTTGTATTGCATTACCCCTAATGATTGTACTCTGTGTAAAATGTTCTGAGCACAGACGAACTTCAGTTCTAATTAATATAATGATTCTGCACAGTGTGCCAATGTTAATGTGTGTAGCATGCCTTCATTACTTAGTATATATTAGTATCATGAAACCGATATTAATACAATTTGTAATGGTACTGAATAACCCTTTATGTCATCTTTCATTAGACATATAGGACTCGAGTGCTCAGGAAACCACAAGGGGCCAACCTCTCCCAACATGGAAACATCTATTAAGTCTGTCACTGTAAATGAACAGCATAATTAGAACCCTAATTATAAAGCATCATAAATAGAAAATAGATAATATGTTCACATCTTCACCACATTTTTCAAAGCCGGCCTATTTATAAATCAACTTTTAACAGAAATATTTTATTCTAAGGTATTTTTTGATTGCTCCAACTTTAATGTCAAATCTAATTCGGCAACATTTTAGATTTAAGCCGGCAATCACCATTATTTACTATCAGTGGCAAAACATGTATAAATGTATAAATATATAAATGTATATACAAAAAAATTATAAATAACATTTTTGCCACTAAAATACATTTTTTTAGCATTTTTGCCAATATGAGGGTTAAATAATCAATTGATTGTGTTGTCTGTCTCTTTGAAATCGGCTGCTATTTCACTTTTCTTAGATACCAGCAGTGTTTTGATTTTCCAGAACTAGGAATTCGCTGTGGAGGCCTATTTATCAACAGTCTCATTTTAGATGTTTTTTAAACCACAAGTAAACTCACTTTCTCTAAAACCATGAATGTTACGAAATGTATTAAAAAATCTGAATTTAAAAAGCACAAGGCTGAACTATGTGAAAAAAAGGGCAGATTTATTTAGGGTCGAAGTGAAAATTCAAATTTCGAATTCAAAATTAATTTGAATTGTTGAGTTTATTTTAGTGTTTAGTGAATTCAAATTTTGAAATGTATCATGTACTGGCCCTTTAAGAATTCAAATTCGACTATTCGTGCCACCTATTTGCTGAATTGCTGTTTTAGCCTATGGGGGGACATCCTGGAATTAATTTTGATGAAAAAACTTGATTCGAATTCGATTTGAGTTTGTGTGTCGATCCCATTCATCCAAATTCGAAAAGTTGGATTTTTTTTGAAAAATTACGATTGCTCGTTTTTTTTTTTAATTTTGAGTTCATGGGAGTTCATGGGAGGCGAAATACGACCCTTGATAAATCTGGCCCTAAAAGTCTAAATTGATTAAAAATGGTCCAATAGGATCAGCGCAGCTCCCATTGACTTCTATAGGACCTCAACAACTTGGCAAAGTTAAGTATTACAGTTTTTCGTGATTTATACACTTAGAGCTTTAAAGAAAAAGAGGAAAACTACACATTTTTAGAGATTCATGGAAAAATAGAAATTTGATTGTTAGTAAATAGGCCCCTAATTGTTGATACAATAAAATGTATACAGTTTTAGGACTAAAAAGACAGACCAGAAGTTTCCAAACAGTGGGGAAAGCCCGAAAAAGGCCTCTAAACAATGAAAGGGGAGGATAGTTTTAAGACAGATTAGGGATCCATGTTGATTTCCTGTTTTGGGGAGCCCTTGAACTTTAGAATTGTCACAACAGTTAAGCTTTACTAAATTTGAACTGGACAATGCTGATTGATTCCTAGCACTTCACATTTCATGTTTATTAATATTCCCTGAAAAATGCCCTGGCTGCCAATAAAGCATTTATCAAGTTAAAATATTAATCAAAGCAGAAAAATGAATCAGTTCTTCAGACTTTCATGATATTCCTTCCTGCATGTTCCCAACTTTGCATTCAAAAATGTTCTTCCCCATACAGGTATATTAAATCAGTTTTTGCAAAACATCTGTACTCTCTTGGCTATTGACAATGTCTAAAAAATACAGATGGTCAAAAATATTCATATTGTCACGGGAATTTGCACCAGGGATTAATGATTTAGAGAGGTGTTAGAGTTTAGTGTTGCCAGCTGGTTTTAACACAACTTAGAAGCAAATGGTGAACACATTGCCTATTGACATTGTCAATAGGCAAGAGTTTACGGATATTTTGTAAAATATGATTATGGGGCAGATTTATCAAAGGTCGAAGTGAAAATTCTAGTACATTTTTCATGTACTATCTCTTTAAAGCTTCGACTTCGACCATTCGCTATCTAAAACCTGCCGAATTTCTGTTTTAGCCTATGGGGGACCTCCTAGAATCTATCTGGACTCAATTGGTGGACTTCAAAGGGTTTTTTTGGAAAAACTTTGATTCGTTCTATTCAAATTCTGACAAATACAAACGAATATGGACTATTCATCTGCAAAAAAAATTTTTTTTATAAATTTTGGTTGGTCTTTTTTAATTCTAATTTCGAAGTTTTTCAAATTCGAAATTCAACCCTAGATAAATCTAGCCCTAAATTTAGCATTATGGGGAACATCTTGCAAGAGATGATTAAAATCATATTTTTGATGCAATGTAAAATCATACGCTGGTGATTGGTTAATATTACATTGCTCACTATCACAAAGGTTAGAGTTAGAATTTCATTAAATAATTTCTCGCAAAAAAAAAAGATTTATGATTTTGTTTTTTTATGATATACACTGCGCATGTTTGCAAAATCAGTTTTGTCATCGCCATCGTTGCACCCTAGGCAGGTGCCTCTTCTGCTTACCCCTAGTTCCAGCCCTGACAAACGATAAAAATCTTGGTCGCTAACGTTTTGCCAATACTTTTCAAACTTTTTTGGAGCTAACGAAACATAATACGTTCCCCCAAAAAGTCAAAAAACCTCAGAAATTTAAATTTGACCAACTTTTGTTATAGATCATTTCTACTTTTAATAAAGAGAAAAATCGGCCAAACAAGAGAGCACACTGTATATGACACACAGATATTTAATCTTGACCTGATTTATTCAAAGAAATATTTACGTTTTTTTTTTCAGTGGAATCAAATGATTTTTAGGAGTCATTATTTTCATAAGGACCTCATCGTAATGACATGACCTTGAGTTCTCATTTATGCTTCTGTAAGAAACCCAACACACAAGAGCATTATTTTGCATTGATATGGATACCAACTAACAAACATCGGGTAGAAATGTGAGCAGAAATCAGTTTTAAGGTAAGGGGGATTCTAGTTTTCCATTTCTGTGTTTGTAACGTGGGATTTCAATGCAGGAATACTTAAAATGAAATATTGCAAGCATAATAAACCTGACATAACCTTGTACTTCGTTGATCCACTTACAGTCATTTGTCTTTCTCACCTAGATGTGCATATGAGAATATCAGAGACACTTCCCATGAAAGATAAGACTTTAACTCCTTAGCTATCAGTGTCAATCAATTCTTCCACTAAAAAGTCATTTAGATAATTATGCAAGAAAGGTAATGCATTACAGTGTTTTTTTTTTTTAAAATAGAGAACAGACGACCATATCATTTCAGGAATTATGATTATATAGTGCTAATTTTATACAGTTCTGTAGGCTATTATTCAGGCACAGAAAGCCCCTGCAAATAATTTTTATCTCGCCCAGTGAATTTTGTATACATATTCCTTTCAGTGCTTTAGGGTTAGGGCTCACGCTCAGATTCGGGGAGATTAGTCGCCCAGTGACAAATCTCCTCTTCTTCGGGGCGACTAATCTATCTGAACCAGTGACAGACTGGCCCGGTTGGACAACTTATGGGCTCCTGCCGGGCCAGATCCCTTCTCCGGAAGACTCCACTCTAAGAATTTTTTTTTCGGTGATGCCCTGGTCCGTAAGCGCATGCGTGCCGAGCAGCGATGTCAGAATATGTGCATGGTGATATACACGCACGAGAGCCTCCATGCGTGCATGCAAGAGGTGTGCTGTAATAGGGGATGGGGGGCCCTGGACAGTAGTCCCTGTGGGCCCCGGGACCCCCAGTCCGACCATGCCCTGAACTGCCTCCCACAGGCTAGAATGTAAATCGCTGGCAGGATGGCACTTGGAGCTCTTTTATTTCCGAAGTTGCCCGGAGTCGAAATGCTCCAAGTGCCATCCTGCCGACGATTTGCTTTCTAGCCAGCGGGAGGAAGTTTGGGGAAATTAGTTGCCCCTAACAAGCGGAGATTTGTTGCCGGCGACTAATTTCCACGAATCTGAGTGTGTGCCCTGACCTTAAATTGTTCAGTTCTTTATTCTGGAGACTCCCATAGAGTCATCTCTTCTTCAAAGTATAATAGGAGTTATATAAGGACACGCTACTCTTTGAGGGTGCAAATTAATACCAACAATATTTCAGCATAGGCGACTGTCCAGTAATACCTCAGCAGAACATCTGCCTACAACAGATCTGAACACTAGCAGAGCAGACACCTTTTCAGAGAACTCATCAGCCACAGAGCAGCACACTATCCAATGTTCAAAGAAATTCTAGGGGCTCATCCGCATTCATCCTCAATAGTGATGAGCGCATTTATTCGCCAGGCACACTTCCATGGTTTATTTACATGAAGCAGGGTTTTGCATATGAGCTGTTTTATACAATATATTTTTATAGAGACATACATTGTTCAGGGGTTTCAGTTTCCTTTAAAATGTCAACTTTTTACTTTCAATAAATCAACAGCAGCTAAAAAATTCTGAAAAACATGTATTAACATACTTAAGGGCATAATTATCAAGGGTCGAATTTCAAATTTGAAAAACGTTGAAATTTGAATTCAAAAAGACCAACCGAAATTAAGTCGAAGTTTATTTTGGCCAAATAGGTCCATTTTTGAACAAATAAGTCGAAATTTTAATCAAAGTAATAGCGCATTCGATCAAATTCAAATCAAAGTTTTTCCCAAAAAAAAGTCCACCAATTGACTCCAAATAGTTTTTAGGAGTTCCCCCATAGGCTAAAACAGCAATTCGGTAGGTTTCAGATGGCGAATGGTTGAAGTCGATTTTTTAAAGAGACAGTACATGATAAATTTCGATATTCGAATTTTAGATTTTTTTTCACAGTTGAATCAAATTTGGACTATTCCCTAGTCAAAGTACACAAAAAAAAGCTCAAAATTCGATTTTTTTTTATTCGAAAATTCACCTCAACGTTTGATAAATCTGCCCCTTAATTATGCCTTTTTTTTACCAAGTCAATTTTCTATTGTTCTTGAAATTGCAGCTTCCAAAATGCTTGTACTTTTCATACTGAATATTGAATATTGACAGAAATGTAAAAAACAATTTAAGGAAGTAGCGTACAACTAGGGGCAGATTTATCAAGGGTCGAATTTTGAATACATTTTTTTTTTGAAATTAGAATAAAAAAAAAGACTAAACAAAATTTTTTTAAAAAAGTTTTATATTTCGAGTGAATAGGCCACTCGTTCGAATTCAAATCGTAAGAATCAACGTAATAGCGAATTGGATCGAATTCGAATCGAGTCCACCAATTGACTCCAAATAGGTTCTAGGAGGTCCCCCATAGGTTAAAACAGCAATTCGGCAGGTTTTAGATGGCGAATGGTTGAAGTCGAATAAAGAGACAGTACATGTTACATTTCAATATTCAGATTTTCTAATTTTTTTCAAATTCGAAATGAGTTTGGACTATTCCCTAGTCGAAGTACACAAAAAAATAGCTTGAAATTCAAATTTTTTTCATTTGAATTTTCACTTTGACCCTTGATAAATCTGCCCCCAAATATTGGAAATAAATTATGAAGGGATTTAATTCCCTTGATATTATTATCTTAATATGTCTAGCATCTCTAACATATGGTCACTAGAAAAAAAAAACATGAATGTATTTGACCAGACTTGTGGACAGAATTTTTATGTAAGTATATAATGTAATTATTAGGTCATACCAATGGACAAAACATTTCTTAACTTTATTTGAACTACAGAGAACTGTATTTTTTTTTCTGAGAACAGACCAGATGTCTTAAATGCAATCCAGCCCAACAGACATATACATTTTCAAATTTCAGCAAACCTGGTAAATGTCACAAAGTATGAGACCTTTAACCAGTTAATAAAACAAAACATTTATTAGAAAGATTAGACTGACTTGTGTCAAATTCTGGTTGAAAGGTTGATTTTTCTGTAAACGATAAGGCTCCTTTAATGTATTTTATGCAGACATAATACAACTCTTTTCTTATTAATATTCCACTCTAGGTGTGCACTGGAGCAATTCAATGAAAGGAAAGTATGGCCATAACAAGCACAATCATATTTCTTCAGCGGTGAGGCTGTTTCAAATTAAAGAGAATTCAGGGAAAGGCTGGCTGTGCTATTTTAATCATTCCAATGTGTCCAGGATGGGAGATAAACTAAAAAGGTGAATATTAAAAGTAGTTGTGGAATTCAGTCATTTCACGAATGAACACATAATAGCCAAAGGCAAAACCGGAAGGTAACTTCAGTTCCAATCAGTATTTCCATTTTATTGAAACCAGATTGGAATTCCTGGAAAGGAGCCTACATATCACATCTTTAATACTAATTTTCATATACTCAAGTAAAACTGTCAGGGTGAATCAGTTGCTGAAGAAGGCTTCCTGTATAATTTTACAGATGTGCTGATTATGGAGCATTAGAGCAGAGGCATTTTTGAACATCATATGGGGGGGTTTGGCCACCTGTGCAATCAAACTAGTCTTTAAACTACTCACTACCAGTGGGACCAGTAATGTCTGATAATGTAGGTTTGATATTTACATAAAATGGTTTAGTAAAAGAGCTTTACCCCCTTTTTGTCAGTATGATCCAATATACCTTGGAGATACCTACAAATTAATAGCAACAGGTTGACTCTTTCTGTTGACACATGTTGGAAAGGGAACATAATTTATACTTCGTTTACAAGATATTAGTTTGACAAGGAAACTATCCTCTGCAAATGGATTAAAATAAAACGGGAAAGAAAGAGAGAAGTATTTCTGTATAAAGGAGAGAGGTCCCACTTCTTGCTTTCCTACCGACAGCTTCAAACTTGGAAAGTTCTTCAAATTCTCTGTCTCCGATAACAGATACTCGTAATCTAAAATTCTTATAATTTTTACCGGCAGCTGGTAGAAGAGTATTATTAATGAATTTGATCTAAACACCTACTTTAAGTAGTTTGGAGATGCAGAATTGGAGTCTTGGAACTGCCCTGTGATCCATAGTTGAATTTAGCTTCAGTACAGTCTCTGCGAAACAACAACTGAGCAACAATATTTGGCCGCTCCAGCAATGGTATCTATTTAGGCAAACCACTGACTTATATAATTACCGTTCAACCAAGATTTGATGCATTGCTTTCTTCAAGTGTGGCCACACACCCAAAAGCACACAGATATACAACAGAGCTCACACAGCTCTAGATCAAGTACAAAATATTTACTTTGCAACTTGACAATTAAGTGTAAATACAATGCAGCACCGAAATGATGAAAAGCCAAAGGGTCTGAAACATAATCGTTCATTGGATGCCCACTTGATTAAATGCACAGGCACATGATACACACATATTTTATTATTGGTTTTACAGTTTGGTGCTCTGCTCTAAATATGTTAAATTCTAACATCAAAGATATACACTAACCAGGCACAATGGTTAATGCACAGGGCCCTATCCTGATTCACATGCCGTCTAGTTACACAAACACCACTAAAATAGTCACAGTCCTGCAGAACATTATAAAAGCTAGAGATCCAGGGGCTCACAAGATTCATGGGAAGATAAGCACGTCTTGCCACTATTTCAAATATAAGTTGCAAAGTGAAGGTTGTTGCTTGCCACACATACAGATTACATAAACCCTGGTACTATACAGTTAAAGAGGTGGTTCACCTTTAAGTTAACTTTTAGGGGCAGATGTATCAAGGGTCGAATTTCGAGGGGTTAAATCCCTCGAAATTCGACTGGGGAATAGAATCGAATAGGCAATTCGGGTGAATATACGAGCTGACGAATAGTCGAATGGGCGAATATTCGCCCGGCGAATAGTCGCACGATCAAATATTAGATCGAAGGATTTTCATTAGATGGAATGATCGATCGAATGATCTATCGAATGCCTTTTTATTAGATCAAAAACTTAGAAAACAAGCCTATGGGACTTTCCCATAGGCTTTTAAAGCAATTCGGTAGGTTTTAGGTGGCGAAGTAGGCAGTTGAAGAGACAGTACTTTGACTATCGAATGGGCGAATAGTCGCAGCATTTTTGCGCTCGATCTATTCGAATCATTCTACTCAGGCGAATTTACGCCAAGTCGATAGTCGAGGAGCACAAAAAACTACTCGAAATTCGAGTATTTTTCTCTCTATTCCTTCACTCGAACTTAGTGAATGGGCCCCTTAGTATGTTATAGAATGGCCACTTATAAGCAATTTTTCAATTGGTTTTCATTGTTTATGTTTTATAGTTTTTGAATTACTTGACTTTTTTTCTTCTGACTCCCATTTTTAAATTTCTTCTGACTTACCAGTTTTCAAATTGGGGTCACGGACCCCATCTAAAAAAATTGCTCTGTAAGGCTACAAATTTCTTGTTATTGCTACTTTTTTATTATTCATCTTTCAATGTAGGTCCTCTCCTATTCATATTCCAGTCTCTTATACAAATCAATGCATGGTTACCAGGGTAATTTGGACCCTAGCCACCAGATTGCTGAACTGAAAACTAGAGAGCTGCTGAATAAAAATCTAAAAAAAACTCAAAAACCACAAATAATAATAAATGAAAACCAATTGCAAAATGTCTCAGAATATCACTCTCTAGTCTAATATAAAGGTGAACAACCCCTTTAAGTAGATGATCTATTAGAAACTGACTTGGAGACATGTAGTTCATGTAGTACAGGTATGGGACCTGTTATCCAGAATGCTCTGGACCAGGAGTTTTCTGGATAACAGTTCTTTCTGTAATTAAGATCTTCATACCTAAAATCTACAAGAAAATCATGTAAAGATTAAATAAACCCAATAGGCTGGTTTTGCTTCCAATAAGGATTAATTATATTTTATTTGGGATCAAGTACAGGCTTCTGTTTTATTATTACAGAGAAAAAGATAACCATCTTTAAAAATTTGGATTATTTGGATAAAATGGAGTCAGACAGCCTTTCCGTAATTCGTAATGGGTTTCCTGATAACGGATCCCATACCTGTACAAGCATTTGCTCTGACAGTCACTAGGTCCTTGCTAGTTTGCTCACTGCCTTATTACCAAGAATAAAGTAGATGAGTCTAAACTCATATATATATAAAATATATTCTCTTTAAAACCATACAGAAATAACATCAACTTTTATGGGCAGATTTATCAAGGGTCGTATTTCGAAGTAATGGGAGTTTTTTTGAACTCCCATAACTTCGAAATTCGAATATAAAAAGGGTAATCGAAATTTATAAAAAAAATCAAAGTTTTTAACTTCGGGTTAATAGACTGCATTCGAATCGTTCGGATCGAAGTTTTAGCACATTCGATCAAATTTGAATCGAAGGATTTGCCCCAAAAAAACTTTGATGTTTCAAAGCCCACCAATCGGCTCTATATAGGTTCTAGAAGGTCCCCAATTTGCCAGATTTAAGATGGTGAATGGTCGAAGTCAAAGTTTTAATTTTTGAATTTTTGAATTCTTTGAAATTCGAATCGAATTTGGACTATTGCCTAGTCGAAAGTACACAAAATATAAAATTCTATTTTTTTTTACTTTATACCTTAATAAATCTGCCCTTATAGTCAGATTTAACTTTAATATAATCGTGATGAAAACGCAAAAGTTTGTCTCCTTCACGCAGGAGTACAGGTAGGAAATATCTAGGACATGATGGTGTGAGAATCATAAGCCAATGACTAAGTGCCCCAACAGGCACAAAACTCATTAGGCTTTTTCTTTCATGTCCTTATAAATGTTTTTGTATTTTCAACTACTATTGTTTGTATATTTAGGAATCTCACACCATCAGGTTCTAATTGTATATATGCACCCTCAGACTGGGATAAACTGTGAGATTTTACCCCTAATCTCTATTTGGACTGCTATATATTTGGTTGGTGCCTCCACTTGATTTTTGATTTGGCATTCCGCACCATTTAATTATTTTTTTTGTTTTAGTAAAGTTCTAAGGCATTCCTTCTGGAATATTCACTCCTGTTCCCTTGTAGAGGGTGGAAACAGGTGATATTTAAAGACTCCTGTAATATATGTAATGCTTCCCATCCAACTAAAAACAGATTACATAAAAGAGGGATATGTGTCACAGATAATATCAGCTCTTATCAAACCAGCAATGGGTAGGGAACTTGGCTCGTTCACTTTTCTCTGCTAGCGGAAAATGTGCACCCAGTGGAGTCTATGGGAGATGTTCTTCCCATAATTCGGAACTTTCTGGATATGGTTAATATCAATCCATGTAAATAAGAGAAATATAGTTCTCTGTAGTTACCTCCAAGGAGTACAGGGGGTCAAAATAAGTTATCCAGCTTTATTTTGGTTGATCTGAAGCAGGTGCACTTAACTATGTAAGAGGTTCCTTGTTGTGCCCAATACACTAAATAGAGAAACTTGGTTTCGTGAAAGATTTATACTACATTTATTGATTGCTAAATTGATACAACATAAACTATGCATTACTAAAGATCATCAAGGGCAACTCTTTATAAAATTTGATCTTCTCAAGAAAAGAAATCAAAAAACATGAAACACCTACGAGAGCTGTGTACTGAGGGCTCAAGGCTTTGAAGAAATAAAAGACAGAAGTGAGGGATAAAATCAATACCATACAGATACAGGCACAAGATGGTAGGAGTGGGAAGGTGGTTGGAAAAGATTAAATAGGATGTTTTGTACTTTAACATTGTGAGAAATAATTTTGCAGGTGCCACAACTTGCCGCTGATAATTCAATCCTGCGACAAAAAGTTGTGTCTAAGAGCTAGTTTTTAATTTGGGCATGCAGCATCAATGATGCCATTTACACAGCACTCATTTGGCACAACCCACAAATGGAGCCTATTATTTATTGTCCGCTGAAGACAAGTGGAAAAGTAGAGGGTAGACTCACACATTGGGTCAGTTACCCACGGATGTCTGAGCTTTTGGGAAGTTTGCAGGTAACCCACCTGGGCACCCGGAGGAGGTGGAGGAGTAATCCCTCCCATCTTTCTCTAAGGATACAGCAAGTTCTTTTTTACCCTTTTGATCTGGCACTGAAGTGATGTCACTCCCGTTCCATGATGATGTCATAAGGTAAGTTACCTATTGTGGTCCAAGTCAGGTAGGGGGACATATTGGTTGCAGGCTGTTGGTCCTGGTCAGGCATGGGTTTGCAAAGAGATGACACAAGTATAGGCAATTACAAATTGGTACACTTATTAGGTACTATCACTTACAATCTGAATACAAATGTCTGATTGGTGTCTATGAATAAGTGCAATGGTGAAAAACTGTCAATTGTTTATAGTGAGCCAGTGAAGTATACATAGAAACAGAAAGATAGATTATCTCTGTACTGGATATTTGTGCTGGGTCTTTTAATCATCAGAAGGGCTGTAGAGGGAAAAATACAGTCAAAATGAAAAAGTTCAATCCTACTAGTGAATTCCAGCATCCCACCCAGCCAAAGGCTAATGGAATGAAAGAAACTGACAGCGAGAACTGTGGGGAGCCAGTCGCTTGTGTCAAACATAGAACCTTCTCCTTGCGACCAATAAATTAAAAACACCAGACTCAGTTTTCCTTTTCTTACTGGGTGGAGGTCAGCCACAGCTTTATTAAACCACGTTTAATCAAACAGATAACCCGTCGTTGCCATATTATGCCAAAACGTAGGTGACCCCAGATGCCTGCCATGCAGGTGGGCTTGTTAAGAGAAAAACCTTTATTAACCAGACCCAAATGGCAAGGAACAAAATTAATTACCCACCAGCAGCTGTGATTTAACACATCAAAACAGTGGTACAAGTAACACCATATTAACAAAAGAAAGCAAATAAAAACCTTTAAATTAACACATACTGCGAAATATAACAATGCAATAGGGCAGGAGTGGGATGATCCACACCATTATGGCAGACTGGACGCTGCCAAGAATGCACATCCAGGTGCCCATGATGCTGAAAGATGAGGAGGGTAAGTGATCTCCCTTTTTACATCAGCCCACCTATTAATGTTCATAGCCAATCCCTCACCTTCACTTAGTTATAACCAAAGTTCCCTCTGTACCCAACACCTCCCCACAGTCCCCGGCACCCTTCTCTGAGCACTTTGGAAGCAACTTGTTGGTGGGCATTTGCTGATAACCTGTACATATCATCTACTAGGAACAGCTAAAAAAGTAAAATGTTGAGGTCAGTCAACCTTAAAAGTTAACAGTCCTTAAGCAAGAGCAGAATAATGGCCAGAAAAGTCAACTTTCTGGGCCCCAGTCCTGCTACAACCACATCCAACCACATTTTGCTCCATCCAAGCCCAGTATATAAAAAACAGGAGACACACGAAATGCAAGAGAATTGACATCACTGAATATATATTTTGCCTTTTTATTTTTGCAGTTGCTTCTTATTAAACATTTTGCCTGTGATGATAAGGAATCCTATTTCTGATTTAGTGTACTGTATGTGAATTCTCTGAATCTGTTAAAAAATAGACACTATCTCTTACCGTGACTCTCAAAAACCCTTTATCACATCATATGATATGGCTGACCTTTAAAACCTTTTATTTCCCAGCAGATTCAGCTGTGTGTCTAAAGAACATAATATGAACATGGAAATTAGTTTAGTAGGGTTAAACTTGTAATTTGACTTAAAGTCTCCAATAACTGAATAACTGCTGTGGTTTTCTTTCATGCCTTCAAACAAGATTTCAGAGATTTCAAAAGCAAAAGTTACTTAACATCCCCTTTAAAATAACATGACTTGATATCATCAAGACTGAAGCCCTGACCAAGATACCCCTACAATATATGTCCAGAAACTTAACATTTCTATGCAATAAAACAAGAAATCAGGTATTGAATTGAAAGGCCACAGCTTTAACAACATATTTTAATGTACATAACAATAACATACAAATATTACTCTGAAGCTAAGGTAAGTAACCTTACCTTAATTAACCACCACATTTGGACTCCAGGTTACCTGCCATGCCAGCCCTTAATGGGAGGAGTCAGATGGGCAAGTAGAAGCAGGAAACCAGTCATCATTTCCTTGTAAGACTTTCGCCACCAAAAGCATATTCTTTACCAGTGGTCTAGCTCACCATAAATAAACCACGGGCCTAAGCCCCCTCAACTGGCAAGCATTCCCTACCAGCTGTGACAGTACAGTAAACACTGCAACCCTAACACCTAAGGGCAGAGACACACAGGAAGATTTGTGGAGATTTATTCGCCCAGGGACTAATTGCCTCTTCTTCGGGCGACTAATCTCCCCAAAAAGCCTTCCCGCCGGCTATGAATCTAAAACGCCAGCAAGATGGCTTCTTTTTCCGAAGTCACCCAAAGTTGCCTGACAAGTACCTTGCACTTGAACCAAACTAAGATTTAATTAAGCAAAATTATCTTATTGGGTTAATTTAATGTTTACATGATTTTCTAGTACACTTAAAGTATAAAAATTTTGGAAAGATCCGTTATCCGAAAAAACCCCAGGTCTTGAGTATTCTGAATAACAGGTCCAATACCTATATACATGTGTGACATTGGTGACCAAGCTCCCCCCACACAAGCTAAAAAGAAAACATTGGTGGTCAGGGCCCCCCAATAAAATTAGGGAGGAAAATATGGTCAGGTCCTCCTATAAAAAGTAAAAAAACAATTGGCGACCAGCTCCCCCCCAGTTAAAAAAACATTGGTGGCCCGCTCCCTCCAAGTTAAAACAAACATTTGTGGCCAGCCCCCAAACAAGTAAAACAAAATTGGTGGCTGGACCCCCAAGTAAAAAAAACCCAAAACATTGGAGGCCAGGGTTCCCCATTAAAATTTTAAATAAAACATTGGTGGCCAGGGTTTCTTGTTAAATTTTTTTTAAAAAAAACATTGGTGGCCAGGGTTCCCCATTAAAATCTAAAAAAAAACATTGATGGTCAAGGCTTTCAGAGAAAAAAAATCATTGGTGTTCAGTGGAAACTTTTAAAATTTGTCAGTTACAGGTTCCAGAAGTTCCTAGTGGTTACTTTGAAGAACTGCAGAGGAACTGCAGTCACTAGAAAGATAAACAACATCTAGTGGTGTTTGTCAGCAACAGCAGCCTCATTAAATCGACAGTATCGGGACAGAAGGCTGTGCAGAGAGGCCTGGGCGGTCCATTTACATTGCACAGACAGCTGCCCAACGGCATTTGCCAGAATTCACAGATGGCCAGTCTGGGTCTGCAGGACAGGGACAGGGAGGGTATAGAGAGAGGACTGAGGCAGGAGATGGATGGAGTAAGTGTAGAGACAGGACTGAGGCAGGACCAGGCCAATGCAGAAGCAAAAGGAGCAAGCCACAGTGCTCAAGCTAATGCTCAGGTAAAGGAAGAGCTTAATTAGGGGGTGGCCAGCTCTGATTTGCTGGCTGCAAAAAAGGCTGCTGAGCTGCAAAAGAAAAAGTAAGAGGATCAGATTCACCAGGAACCCGCTGACTCAGTAGAGTAAGGCAACACAGCTAGTAACCAAGAGGTTCCCAGGTCAAACCACAGCAGAGTCTTACATAATAAAATCATATGGCTGAAAAAACATAGATAATCTTATATATACCAGGTCAAAGATAGCAAAACATGACCACCAGGGAAGAAGAACCATTTTATGGCTTTCCTGATAGACCTGTCAAAGGCTGCTAGCGCATTCACGTCTTACAATGCAACACATCAGCTTGAAGATTCATTTGTTGGGAATAGCAAACTGTAGGTTATTTTGTTCTATTTTTAGGCTGCCCAACTCCTTTTCAATGTATCATGGGCTTGGTGGGACAGCAGTAATTCATTAACCAAAATGCATTATTAACACATTGCTGGAAGTTTGATGGGACCTCCTGTGTAAAACCATAGGCTTTTGCTTTAGAGAGCTGCGTATAGTCGCGTCCATCTGACTCTGGGCCAGCTTTCTTTCCCAAGCCAAATTCATTTGTGAAAAGAAATGTCGAAAAGAGGCAATCATACTGGGCACTGAAATCTTTCACGTGTGGCATCACAATGATTGATGTTTACATCCCTGGAACCAGGTGGCATGAAGTAGTTCAGCAGTCCTGCAAAGGAAAATATTTATTATATTGCTCAGCCCCAATTGAAATTGCAAAGAAAAAATAACTCAGTCACCAAAATGATTAAACGGAGCATCATATGAGTAAATATTACCCCTTCCGTATCCTTTGTTTAACATTAAACATTTCATGCAGTATTGGCACTTTTTGGAGGTAACCTTCTCAGCAGTTTTAACTCTCGACATAATGGCAGAATTTATAATATAAATATGCTAAATTTTTAAAAAGGTCTGCTTGAAAATATTCAAAGCTGAACTTGGGCAGAAGACCATAGGGAAGTCTATAATGTTTAGTTGGACGGCTGGCAAACCACTGTTTTGGCCCGGGCCAGCATTGCATTCTGACAGAACAAGTGTTGCATGAGATGTGAAGGATGACGCCGGTCTGCTGAAAAACCCTGGAGCAGGTGTTCCTCATCCTCATTTGCAATGGAGCATGGCCCTTGGCTCAGTGAGCTGGAGCAAACGCGCTGGCAGGACCCATCATGTACCTGCGTGCTGAGATGCACTAATGATAATGGATGCAGGCCTATTAACCATCCCATTTGTAATGGCACACAACACTGATTGCTTAGGGAATGAGTCGCAGGCTTTCCAAGAGGGAGCAAGGGATTATGGGAACCCATGATCCTTTGTGCATTCCATATGCTCTACTGGGTGTACAGCAATGTTAGTCTTTATTTAATAATACAAATGAATACATGATCTGCTACATGATTATACATTAAGAAAAGCCACTCTGGGCAGTGCTGTTTTTTTTACCGTTGTCTTGCAGCTCAGCCATGTCTGTACTTTCTTGCTTTAGCAATCCCTTTTGGCACCAGTCAAATTCCCATTGTGAAATCAGCCTCAGAGGTGCAAATAGGCAGAAGTAAAAAACCAAGCAGGAACAAACAGAGGGGCAGATTTACTAAGGAGCGAAGTGGCTGACGCTAGCGGCAATTCGCTAGCGTAAGCAGCTGCAGGGACATCGCCAATTTACTAACAGGCACAGGCACCAATTCGCTAGCGAAACAGACCGTCGTTAGCGGTCTTTCACACTCTATCACCAGGTCACTTTTCGCTCTGGCGAACGGACGTTACTTCGCAAATTCACTAAAATGCAGATTTTCCTGAACGTTACCTCTTTCACAAGAGTTGTCTTCTCCACCTCAGACCAGGCAAAGTGCTATAAAGCAGCTGGATCTTCCTCAATCTTCTGTCACTTACATCATATCCTGTGAGCCGAAAAAGCATCAAAGTTCAAAAAACGCTGACGACTTTTCTTTTTTTTTAAGATGAATTGGCTGCAAAAGTCCTAACTTGTTTTTTTGGGTAAGTGGTTTTCTCACACATTTTATAACATATGGAAGATTAATTTTACAGTGGGCTCATGTGTAGGGCATTATATTAATTCTCTTGTCTTTATTAAGGTTCCCTGGACATGTGTAATATAAACCAGTAACTTAAACCATTTTCAGCAACATTTACAATAAAGACGTCCATACAACTTTAAATTTCGCGCCCTATGCAAATCGACCTAAGCGCAAGATCACTAGTGAAGTTTTGCTAGGCACGAATGAATGCTAGCGCATCTTTGCTATGAAATGCTCGCACAGCCAAAGTAATGCTAGAAAAAGTCGCCATCGTTCGACGCCTGGGACGCAACTTCGCATTTTAGTGAATTAATGTATTCGTATCATATTTGTGCTTGATGAAGTGGCGCGATGGGTGCGAAGCTGACGCTGGCAAAAATTGAGTGAATTTGCCCCAGAGTTTCAGGTTACAGAGGAAATAAATGAAGAGACATGTTAGGGTCAATTTACTAAAATTCAGATTTCCTTTTTTTTTTACAATGGTTTTTTTTCTAAAAAAAAATTCAAGATTTATTAAGTTTAAAAAACTCTAATACAAAACCTTTCCAAGTGAAAGCTATTGAGATCCCATAGAGCTCCCATCCCGTTGAGATCTGTACTGATCCTATTTTTTTTTTTTTTTTAAACCATTCAGAGGTTTTTGGATTTTTTTTGCTAGTAGTCTGAAAAACACCAATTTTCAGAGGTTTTTTAGAGATATTCTTTTTGTATCAGCAGAAATTTTTCCATTTGTGCTTTTTATATTTGGATCTTTTAATAACTTTCATGGCATGTGTGGTTTTAGCGAAATAGAGTTTAATCGTGGTTTCAAAAAGCACTAATACCACAAAAATTTAATAAATGGGCCTCCACGTGTGTACGGATAAATATATACATAAACATATATAAATAAGTTGATCCTTTAGGAATAAAAATGAGACTACGGGGCAGATACTCTAAAGGACGAAGTGGCTAACGCTAGCGACAATTCGCCAGCGTTACCATCTGCAGGGACATCGCCTATTCGCTAACAGGCACAGGCATCAATTTCGCTAGCGAAAGAGACCGACGCTAGCATTCGTTCGCACTCTATCACCAGACGACTTTTCGATCTGGCGAAAGATCGTTACTCAGCAAAATTCAGCAGAGTGTGGATTTTACTGAACGTTACCTCTTTCGCCAGATTTGACTTCGCCACCCCAGACCAAGCGAATTTTCACAGCGGTTTTGTGAATTTATTCGCCGGCGGCGAATCAAAGGAATTCGCCATGAATTCGTGCCTGGCGAATAAATTCACCCATCACTAGTCATTTGCAGCCACATTAAGGTTAGTAATGTCAACAGATAGCAACTCCGAATGGCTTATATTAATAATATAATTATATAATTATATAATTGATATTTATAGGGTTAGAGACCTTGCAAAAT
This sequence comes from Xenopus laevis, assembly GCF_017654675.1. Lineage (NCBI taxonomy): Eukaryota > Metazoa > Chordata > Amphibia > Anura > Pipidae > Xenopus > Xenopus laevis. Next base: position 18,194,960 of record NC_054383.1, read on the forward strand.
AGCGTTCATCACTGGGCAAGTGAAACATTTCGGACGCCCATGGACTTTAACGCTGGCGTCAAAATAGACGCGAGCCTCAGAATTAATGCCGGCGCCAATTTTTTTGCCATTTCGAGAATTTTACGGGAAATTAGCAAATTTTTCAGTGAAATGGGACAAATTCGTCCATCACTATAACTGTGCATTAAGATTTTCAAATATTTTTGTAATCCTTACAAAATTAACTAAACATATAATTTGGCAAGGTTTGGCCAAAATTTTGCAAAGAAATGTACAGTATATAAACCTACAGTATGTAAAATGAAATATATATGATTCTGCAACTGTGGCTTCTAAATTTTACAAATTCTGCTTTACACTTTCCCTAGTTCATGATGGCTGCTGGAAATAATAATAATAAAATATAATGAATGATAATAATGTAGCAGAGGAAGAGCATGAAGAGTATTTTTACCAAAAGATTATTTTATTCTATTGTTTTAGAGCAACAGCCTAAGGTGCCTATTTATTAAACCTCGTTTTTTTTCGGGTCATGTTTTTAAAGGGGAACACTCAAATTTTTAGAGGAAAAAACTCAAGTTTTTAGAGATTTATTATACCCCAAAGCTGCGAAAAATCAGAATCTGAAAATACTCCAGCTAAAACCTGTCAAGGTCATGTAGAAGTCAATGACAGATGTCCCTTTTACATTTTGAAGAGGTCATGATCTGCGCTGGGTTTCATAATATAATCTGAAAAATTCGGGCAACAACTTAAAAAAAAAAAAATCAAGTGATTCAAGCGCCAAATCCAAAAAAATCATACAATTCAAATCTTCATTTGATTTTGTCTGGAGTTTTCCTACACTTTTTTGTGTTGATTATTTGATAAATGAGTTACATTTTTGGATGGGAGTTAGGTCAAGTTTGTTTTAATTATAAAATGAGATACATTTAGTAAATACCCCCATTGCACTAAAACATACTCTCTGCTATTTTACTGCATAATTCAGCATTATGGCAGTGGAGATGTATTGAAAGAACTCAATCAGTGTTTGGAGGTCATTTTAAACTGATTTTAAAGGTAACATTGAATTCATTAACATATAATTGTGTCATTAGCCACTTTAGGATTGTGCTTAACATAATTAGAGGGATATGTGCATTGTATTACATAGGAAACCCCACAAAACATAATTTTTTATGAAAAAATGAGAACTTCTGGGGGTGGTTTATGACAGGCATGGTTAATGTAGCATAAAGTAAGTCCAAAAATAAACATTTCTGCCACAGGCAACGTTATAGGTGCTATAGGGACTTTAGCAATAACCACTAGCTGTGAACAAGATTTTTTTTTCCAAATTTCTCATTCTGTATCAAATGTCTGTTTTTGAATTTTTTTCAAGCATGCTCCCTTTTTTCCTCGTTTTTGATATTTTTGGCTTGATAATTGTGAGATCCAATTTTTTTCTATGCATCAATAGTTTAGTCCTAAGAAGGTCAGAAGAACCCCTTTATGATGCCAAGGCTCTCCTTTGACCTGAACAGGTGACCTCTTTTTCTAGAAAGAGCTACCATGTCACATCACAAGTGAAATACCTAATAAATATCATTATCCAGGGAAACAGGTGTAGAAAAGCAATGTGAATTACATGCATATTAGAAATCATGCCACTTTAATTTGTCCTCTGGTTAATCAACCCAACAGAGATGAGCCCTTTGCTCTAGGAATCTTATAATTTAATTGTTCAGTTTAGAGAGACACAGAAACAATAGACTGTACAATTACCTATGACAGAATATCTAATCCTTTTCCCTTGCGTCGCAGATATGCTAAACAGGACTTTGTCATATTAGAACAAATATCATACAGTATACAGGTGAAGGGTACTATTCATTGAGAATAATAAAAGTGACAAAGATAATATGATTATTAGAACTCTGGATTAGGCAGAATTACATCACCAGTATAACAAAAAAACAGTGGGTTTTAGTTGGTTCATTAGCACTTTCATGCTTAAATTTTAGTTCTACCAATTCTACCAATGTCTAAGAAGGTTTTCATTTTTCCAGGTCAAGAAATATAGTAGCAATATGTCTAAAGCAAGTGGGAGCGAGTAAGGGTCATCATGGCCCACTAGGTTTTTTCCTGGTGTCCCAATGACCCAGTCCGACCCTGAATCAGAATTTTTTGGAAATACTACACTATGGGGCAGATTTACATAGGGTCAAATATCGAGGGTTAATTAAACCTCGATATTCGACTGCTGAATGTAAATCCTTTGACTTCGAATATCAAAGTTGAAGGATTTACCGCAAATAGTTTGATCGAACGAAAAATCGTTCGTTCGAACAATTAAATCCTTTGATGGATTTTAATCCATCGATCGAATTAACCCTCGATATTCGACTGGCGTATTAAAATCCTTCGACTTAGAATATCGAAGTCAAAGGATTTTGCGCAATTTGCCATCGCGATCGAAGGAATAATCCTCGATCGAACGATTAAATCCTTCGGCTCGAACGATTATCCTGCGATCAGAAAAAACTTGCAAAGCCTATGGGGACCTTCCCCATAGGCTAACATTGAGCTTCGCTAGGTTTTAGGTGGCGAAGTAGGGTGTAGAATTTTTTTTAAAGAGACAGTACTTCGACTATCGAATGGTCGAATATTCGAACGAATTTTAGTTTGAATCATTCGTTTCGAAGTCGTAATCGTAGCCGAAGGTCGAAGTAGCCAATTCGATGGTCGAAGTAGCCAAAAAAAGCATTTTTTTATTCTATTCCTTCACTCGAACTAAGTAAATGGGCCCCTATATTTTGGTTTTTTCTCTGTATGTTGCTTTTCTCTGTTGTCAGAGGCGCTGATCCATTTTTTATATATGTGACCCAGTCCGACCCTGCTAGTTATCAAAAATTGTCTGCTGAGATAACTACTCATCTTCTGTTGTAAAAGTGTTGTAAAAGGCTGCCATCTCAAGAAACTCTTGGTGGCCTTGTATAATATAGACCTTCCTCACCCATGGCCCCCTGGGACTTGGAGATGTGACAGTGGGGCTCAGCCTAAAGGCCATAAGGGTGAGAATTATAAAGAATGGCTATTTGCTGCATTAAATACACCAGAAATCACAGCTTGAAGGTCACTTATGGTGACATTTGGGGTAAATATGTATTTGCTGTCCTAAATATTCTGACTGAACCACTGATCACTTCCTATATCTGTACCCATTTTATGAGCTAAGGAGGGACCTGACCAAAGGTTGGACCTTCAAAGAGGGCATGACTTGAAAACATTTGACAATATTTAGAGATTTTCTACATCACCGAATTCACCAAAAATATGTCAAAAGTATGTATCTGTGCCAACAACTGTGAACAAAGGTTACCTCAATCATTTTAGCTGATTAAACCCAATCTGGATCATTTTTACGTCTTGTGAAGATTAACCTTTTAAGAGGAAGGAGTTTCAACAGTTTATATTAACAGAGAAATAATATCTATAGACAAATGTGCATGTCAGAATAGAGTAAATATAATGAAGCTCACGGTTTTACATATTTTATTATCAGATATGGCATGAACAAATATTCTGATTGCCATCGGGGTTTATGTACAGAAGAGTGTCTGCCAAGTCAGTACAAGTATTCCATGGGTGAGGAAAGTATCCAAATGCAGTTATGTGAATCTGGCAGGACTTGCTCATTTATTTAAGCGGTTTTGAATCATTAATATTAATTCCAAAGGATTACTGGATTTTATCACACTGTATTAAATAGCTTTTCATTGTCTATTGTCTAGTTGCTTCAAAAATATACATAAACACATTCTGCAAGGGGGAAGTTGTGCCTACCACAAGAAAAATATAAAAACAAGAAGGGATCTTTTAGGAGGTTACTTATCAAAGTCTGAATTTATCTCAACGTGTTCTGCCAAAAACTCAGATTACATCCGCACGGGTTTTTTCCGCTTATTTATTATTAGATTTTCCTGAAAATGTAGTTTGCAGGAAAAAATCCAAATTTCATGATTTTTTCGGATTTTCCACCTGAAAACTCACATTTTGTAATCTTTTTTCCCGAAAACTCCAAAATATTCGGGGTATTTCACGCAACCCGCGCACATAAAAAAATCATTGGGACTTCTCCAATTGACTAATATGCAACCTCGACAGTCTGAGATTTTCTGATTTGGACTTTTTTTTTATCCTCGGGGTATAATAAATTTAGAAAAACTCATGATTTTTTAAAAGTCAGATTTTATACTAAAAAATCACAAATTTATGGGATTTTTGCATTTGGAGTTTAGTAAATAACCCCCTTAGTGTTAGAGATGTTTGTGAAGAGTGGCCGTACTCTAATAACAGAAGCAAATTTTGCTCCCGGTTTAGTAATTCATAACAGCCAATCAGATCATAGATTTCAAATAGTAGAGCAGAGGAGATCCACTAATTGGTTGGGACCCTCTTAGATCATAACAATGTTCAGATATAGGGAAACATTGCTGTATCACCAGTGAGCAAAATCTTCTTCACCTAAATGAGAGACCCTGGAACAGAGCTCAACAAAGGTTCTGTTTTTAAGCTATTTTATATTAAACCATGCATTATAATATGCAGATACACCTGCCATATTGTTTGCCTCAGATGAGCTATGAGTGATGGACAGCAAGACAATGACATGACAATGAAGGAGGCTGCTATTGACAGCACACCACTGGTAAAGCAAACTATAGTGAAGTTCCTATACATTTGCACAGCTGTAAATCTGCAGTAGCTGTATATTTAATATATAATCGGTATAGAATCCTTGATTCAGAAACATTGCCTTGTATTTGATCCCAACTAAAATATATCCTTATTGAAGGCAAAACAATCCTAATGGGTTTAATTCGTGTTTAAACATTTTTTTTTTTAGTAGACTTGGGGGCCGATTCACTAAGGGTCAAATATCGAGGGTTAATAAACCCTCGATATTCGACTAGGAATTAAAATCCTTTGACTTCGAATATCTAGGTCGAAGGATTTAGCGCAGATAGTTCGATCGAACTCGAATCCAATGATCGAAGGAATATCCTTCAATCAAAAAAAGTTAGCCAAGCCTATGGGGACCTTCCGCATAGGCTAACATTGACTCCGGTAGCTTTTAGATGGCGAACTAGGGGGTCGAAGTTTTTCTTAAAGAGACAGTACTTCGACTATCGAATGGTCGAATAGTCGAACGATTCGATTCGTAGTCGTAGTCGTAGTCGAAGGTCGAAGTAGCCCATTCGATGGTCGAAGTAGCCCAAAAAAAACTTTGAAATTCGAAGTTTTTTACCTTCGAATCCTTCACTCGAAGTTAGTGAATCAGCCCCATAAGGTATGGAGATTCGAATTATGGAAAGATCCCCAGGTCCCAGGCATTTGGGATAACAGATTCCATACCTGTACATACAGTAGGGTATTTCAGAGAAACAAATAATATGTATTATTCCCAACAATAGAAGTGTCTCCAAAAAGTATTGTGTTATGTAAGATCATAGACTGGCTAAGTATTGATATATTTTTTGTCATTGTGTTTGATACTGTATTTCAAACTGAAAATGTCCAATTTAAAAAAAAATTGCTTATAACCACGTGTTATACTAAATGTTTTGTATAAAACCCTAGCAGGGCTGTAGTTTGATGCTTGAGAGGCAGCCGAGACTGCAGGCAAGCAATATCAGCCACTAATGGAAACATATAGGATGCATTTTTGTGTTTTGCCAGACCTTTGTTTTAAGATGTGCAGTTTAAAATCGCAAACCATTTGGGACAGCGTTTGCTAGTGGAAGTAAGCATGTGCCTTACGTAAACCAAAATTTCCATTTCTAAGCTCGGAGACAATTTTCTCCTACAAGCTAGATTTTCCTACATAATAGACTGAAGTTGACTATACACGCCGAAACTTTGTGAACATATACACACACACACGCACAAAATGTCTTTAGGCCTGAAGTAGAAATGTTGGGCTCTTGGGACTTTTTTTGTGCTGGTAGCAGCCATTGCAACAGTGAGAAACGAGGAGATTTCATTCTGTAACCAACAAACACAACCTCAGGGACTTGCCGAAGACTGGAAGAGTTAAAACCTTTCTCATGTTTGCATCTGACAAGAGGCATCTGAAAATCTCTCATCTCCATCATGACATTTCTTGTCCCACTGGAAATGATTTGATGTCATACCTGGTTCAGAGTATTAGCTTGAACTCACTGGTGCAGGGGCTAATTATTCATTTTCCACCACCCCATCTGTTTTGTTTGCTGGTGTGTAGACATTAGAAGAAGCTCTTCGGAGAAAAGGAATAAGCTAAAGCTGTGGAGCAAAAAGAGTGTGAAGACACTGAGCCTCGGGCAGCTGATGCTTGGCATTCGAACGGTTAGCTGGACAGAAAATTTCACCTGCCACAAAGATGTCCTCTGCTTTCTGAAGGCCCTTCAGAGATAGCAAAGTTCAAACAGATAAATAGGCAAGCGTGAAAAACCCAGAGAAAGAATTACTGTGATCATTTGTATAAACAAGAGAAAATTACTGGGAAAAACGCCAAACCATTAAAGAGTGATTAAAAAAAAATCCAAATGAGACAATGGACAACTGGAAAGGAAGGGGGGGGAAGAAGCAGAAAAGAAAGAGCGACCATAGTACGTAGTAGCATCTCTGCTATTGTAAAACTATGAAGATAAAGGAAATTTCATAGTACATGGACTGGTTGTTACCTGTGAGTTTGGGAATCTAACAGATGAAATGCTAAGAGACCAAATAGTGGGAAAAACAGAATAATACAGGTATGGGATCCTTTATCTGGAAACTGAATTACAGGAAGGCCATCTCCCATCAATAAGGATTTCCCTTTTCTCTGTAATAATAAAACAGTACCTTATATTTGACCCCAGCTAAGATATAATTAAACCTTTTTAGAGGCAAAACAATCATGTAGTTGTAGACTTAGGGGCAGATTTATCAAGGGTCAAAGTAAAAATTCCAAGTAAAAAAATTTTGAGCTATTTTTGTGTACTTCGACTATCGAATAGGCCAAAATTCAATTCGAATTTGAAAAAAATTAGACTATTTGAATTTCGAAATTTATCATGTGCTGTTTCTTTAAAACTTCGACTTCAAGTATTCACCATCTAAAACCGAGTTGCTGTTTTAGCCTACGGGGGACCTCCTAAAACCTGTTTGGAGTCATTTGGCGGACTTCAAAAAACTTTGAATCGAAGTAGATCAAATAGGATCTTACTTCGATTCAAACTATTCGAATACAGCCTATTCACCCGTAGAAAAAAACTTTGAAATGCCCTTAATGCCTACCCCTTAATGTATGGAGTTTCAAATTATGGAATGATCCCTTATACAGAAAACCCATTGCATTCTGGATAACAGGTCCCATACCTGTACTTGCTGTAAATGTAGATTGAAATGCGCAACAATTTTGTCCAAATGCATTAAAGTCAATGGGCATCCAAATAATTTCGATGCGCAAACATTTTGATGCACAAACATTTTATGCACGCAACAATTTTTTTTGTCGCAATGGATTATTCGCGAGTGAATTTTTGATAAAGTTTTGCGAATGTATTCACAGGCGGGGAAATGTGGAAATTCACTGCCAATCCATGCTTGGTGAATAAATTCACCCATCACTGCTCATGCCTATTGACTGCATTCATTAAAGGATCTTGGGCCTACGCATGATCACTGCAAATGCATTTATTGGCGACATGCACCTATTGATGCAGGGAACCCTGAAGCTACTGCTTCCAGAGTTGTGCATATAAAAACACAGACCAATTGCTCAGATTGAGTGCAAATGCACCAGAATTAGGGTTGCCACCTGGCCGGTATTTTACTGGCCTGACCAGTAAAAATGATGGCTGATTCTAATGTTAGCAATAGGGAAAAAAGATAAATATATAGGATGGCCGGTATTTTTTCCCAGAAAAGGTGGCAACCCTAACCAGAATCAGCATCGGACTGGAGTTTACCGGGCTCACTGCTGCCTCAAGGGCCACCACCACCCCCCAGGCCACCCATCCCAGTCGCAAAAGCCCCCTCACTGGAGCTGAAACCCCTCTCTGATCCCCAGTGCATACCTTTTTCTTCTTTCGGCCAGGTAATGATTTCAGGGACAGCGGCCAGAGCTTCATGCAGGGAGCAGGTCTTGGCTGGCCCAGTCCCACCATGACACATTGGTTGTCACTGCCTTCTTGCAACAGTGGGCTGAGTTTGGATCTTGCCAGGGTACTATCTTTATATATTCCCCCTTTGTCTGCATGGGGTTCCTAATAAAATTGGCCTATTGTATGTGAATGTGAGAGGGGCCTAAGATTGTAAGCTCCAATGGGACAGGGAAAAGCTCTGTGGAATATGTTAGTGCTTTGAAAATAAAGGGTAATATATATATTTGCCTACTTGTTTTAATGCAGTGAGTTCCATTTTTGTTTTGTACCGTGAATGTGTCCCATTCATAGAATATTTGAAACATGTCTCTTTAATAGAGTTTAAGTGGCTCACATGCTGATCGCCAATAGATGAAGAAAGATCAACCATGACAAACACTCAATTTTTATTTACCGTTGTTATTATTACTGTTGCTTTTAGTAAGTCATTTCTGGGCTCCCTTGTTTTCTTTATGCATTATGGCACAAATCATTATTTGTCTGATGTATGTTATAGCACAAATAATTTTTAATAAAGAAAACATTTTTTCAGGCAATATAGATTTCAAACATCAAATCCTCCAGGAGCTGGGCTAAAATACAATAATGGAGCCTACGTTTTTATATACTATGTAGTTTCAAGAGTGATCATTGATTTTTGCCTCCAAGATAATTTCGTAAGATGCAGCTGGGCTTTGCTAATAACTCCGCATTGCTTAAATAAGAAAAATGAACTTACGGTATAAATCATAGGGAAAATGATTCTTTCTACCAATTTCATAGATAGATTAAAATCTTAACTGCAAAATTAGCTGCTAACCAGTGGCATGTCAGGAGCAAATGAAGCCTTAATTCCCTTTTTTAAGTCTATGTAATACATTCCCATAAATATATTTATAATATATTTAAATATTAAAGAAAAATATAATAATATTAGACTAAACATGATTTGCCTGAAAACACACAATCTTTAAATAGGGCACATATTATTGACTTCTCTATACAGTGGTTTACACTATTATGCACAATTTGCACGAGTGATGGGTGAATTAGTGGTGAATTTCCACATTTAGCCACAAGCAAATTAATTTGTGAAACTGCGGCAACAATTCGCCGGCGGAAAAAATCTGCTGCGCAAAAAAAATTGTTGCGCTTCAAAATTATCCGGACGCCCATTGACTTTAATGTGTTTGGACCAAAAAGTCGGACGTATAAAAAATGTGTCAAAATTATTTTGACTTCAATGGGTTTCGCAAATTTTTTGCTGTTTCGCAAAACAGCATAGATTCGCCCATCACTACTTTGCACCCATCCCCACCTTGAGCACCTATGGGTAAAGTAATTATAGATGGATACAGTGCTGCCTGCATTGTAGGTGTCCTCCATCCTGACTCCTACCTAACTCCTAACTTGTGTGTCAGACATGAAAGTTAGACAGCACTGGTGGGTTGATTATTGGAGCTGAACCGACTTAATCTTGCAGGGGTCATCTGAATATTGTACACTCTTTGCCCAGGGTTCCTCGAAGGCTATATACCTTTATTATGAGGGAGCAATGGAATGAGGTTTGGGTAACACTCACTGGGCCAAGGTGGTAGCTCTAGGGTTACTAGAGTGGCCAGTGTTAATAATGGAATAAAGAACAACAACATTTTGAAAAGCGGCAGCAATTCTGGTGGAATTATGGGTAACATGCTGCATTTTTTTTGTCATTGCTCCACCCTACTTGGGTAGACAGGTAGTTTTAAAGGGTCAGTCTGTCATTTTGAAGGCTCTTCAATACACACAAGTGTAAGACTTATGACTGTAACCACAGTTGCTGCCATGTAAAAAAAGATTGAAGTCGTTGCTCGAATTGACACCATTCATTAAAGATAATTGTGTCCAGGCATGCTTCATGAACATGTTTTTGCTGCAAGCAACATTGCACCACTCTATTAAAGGAACAGTTCAGTGTAAATAATAAAAACTGGGTAAATAGATAGGCTGTAATGTATAAACGCTGGAGTGACTGGATGTCTAACATAACAGAAAACAACTTCCTGCTTTTCAGCTCTCTAACTCTGAGTTAGTCTTAAAGGGTGGCTACATGGGACATAACTGTTCAGTGAGTTTGCAATTGATCCTTAGCATTCAGCTCAGATTCAAAAGCAAACAGTTATGACCCATGTGCCCCCCTCAAGTCTCTGATTGGTTACTGCCTGGTAACCAATCAGTGGAAACCAAGAGAGCTGCAAAGCAGGAAGTAGTGTTCTGACTATTATTAGAAAACCAGTTACTTCAGCCTTTATACATTACATTTTAGCCTATCTATTTACTCAGTTTTTATTTTTACCCTGAACTATTTCTTGAAGATAAACCCAAAAATAATTTTTGACAAAAATTGCTTCATAATTGTTGAACTGAAGAAGCTGCTCAGATGAAACGTCTTCATTGATTACTCAGCAAGTTCAGTTGTTTTTAGATGTTTGACAATAATGAAGCAATTGTACACCTAGTTCAACAACTAAATAATATATTCCTGGGTATTTTATCGGGAACTACTTATAAAGTTTAAAACAATTCACAATAAAAAAAGTTTTTGAAAACAAAAATGAAAACCTATCACTGTTCTGTTCGTTGTAAGAAAGTATTACACTGTGCTCTATTTTCAACCAATAAAAAGAAGACATTCAATAGTTTTACCAGTAACAACTGATTTTTTCTTGATACAAAAACAATTCAAACATTAAATGTAATTTACATTTTGCAAAAAAAAAGTGACATTTATTTAATTAAAAATTGATTGCAATATATTTCGAAAATTAGAAATACACGTTGGAAAATAATGGGCTTTCAGTGTTTCTGCCTTTGTCTAAATGAATACTTTTATGTTCTTGTTCCTTACTGTGCCTCATTAAAATTTTAAAAACAGTTATTCTAATTGTTAAGTATATGACAGGCTGCTAAGAAGACTTCACACTTAAGTTTCAATTTTGTTGTATTCATATTTAATGACTGCCATTTGTCATCCGATTTTATTTCTCTGTTTATGTCAGAAATTCAAGTGGTTTTGAGGTTTCAAATAATTTAAGATTTGTTGTTCCACAGCATTATTGTGGAAAGCTTTCAACATTACAAGGGACTAGTAAATGAAAAAAGTACTAACAGAAATGTTTCCTTTCAAAGTTACATCAATTACTTTCACTTAGTAAATATTACATTTTAGAAAGCAGGTACATTAAAAAGACCAATGCTACATTCTCCTAGTGTAATAATCCATAGCGTGGACATCAAAGGGGTTATTTTGAGAATATATCTCATATTTTTATTACACCAAGCTCAACCAAACTCCCATCCACTATTTTATCTTATTTATCAAAAAATAACTCGAAAAAAAGTTTGGTTGGGTAAAAACATGATAAAATTAAGCAAAAAAAATTAAGTTTTTTTTTCCACAAAAATTAAATTTTTTGTCCAAAATAACCACCTTACTATAGGTAAAATAATTTGCTCGAAATGATGTAAAATATTAGAAAGCCAATCAGCAATTTATATCTGTAGATATCTAGGCCATTGAGATGAAATCTGTCATAGGTAGAGGGCTATAGTTGCTTTACATTTATTACATTTACATTTATTTACTAAACCTTGATTTTGTTCTGGTTGGGTTTTGGAGCATAAACTCAAATTTTTTAAGATTTATTATAACCTGATGCTACAAAAATCCTGAATCCGAAAACCCGGCATTTCGAGGTCACTTATAAGTCAAAGGCAGATGTTCCTATCCCATTTTGATGATATTGTGGTCTGTGCTGGTTTAGCCCGATACTCTTAAAAATTTGGGGTTTTCAGACGATAACCCCCCAAAAAATAGAGTGATTTGGGAGTAAAGTCTGAAAAATTCATACAATTTGAGTTTTTGCTTGATTTTATCAAAGTATTTCCAGACGCAACTTTTCGAGTTATTTTATTGGTAAAATTGTGGATGGGAGCTTGATCGAGCTTTATTTAATTAAAAAATTAGATAAATTTGGATTTTAGTAAATAACCTGCTTAACGATCTGGTATCTGGATACCTGCCTGTTGATTTTCCTCTACTCTTCTGGGAAGGCATCTACTCATTGTTGGATCGTTGTTCGTTCATGGGACTTCCACTCAGCCACAAGAGCATTAGTGAGGTTTAGCACTGATATTGTGGCAACAGGCCTTTCTCCGAGTGGAGTAATTATTCCACAGGTGTTTTTGTTGAGGTGAAAGCCAGTTATTTTCACCCACCTAAATGTCATAAATCCAATTCTTTATTGAACTTGCTTTGTCCATTGGAACTGGAATTGTCAAGAATATTATTACATGGTGTTGAATTAATGCTTTTGCTGGAACCAGGAGTTTCTAGTTTGGTTGGACTTTTTTGATTAAAATATTCAGATAAGTTTGGGCTTTGATAAATAAAGCCCTAACAGTGGATAGACAGACAGACAGACAGACAGACAGATGATAGATAGATAGATAGATAGATAGATAGATAGATAGATAGATAGATAGATAGAAGATAGATAGATAGATAGATAGATAGATAGATAGATAGATAGATAGATAGATAGAACAAATATAAATGTAAATCAAGCACTAAATATTTCATTGGAACATTTGATACATACATATAATCATAAAACTTTAATGTACATATTGGAGCAGCTCATCAATGTTAATTATAACATTTAATGGTTCAGTAGCCAGTATTAATGTATTATTAAAATGATGCATTGAGAGTTTCTAAGATGCAAAAGAGGTAATAATGAAATATAGAAATAATACTAATAACAACATAATAACAACACATTTCATTGGAAAGAAGCAAACAATTCCAAGCAATGAAAATTACTGAAATGTCTGTTGGCATGAGAAGGAAATAGTAATTAATGCCCAGAATAGGTTATAATATGTCTTAAGAAACTTCACTAAATGGCCAAAAGTATGTGGGCAACTGCTGTCCAACATCTTATTCTAAAACCAAAGTGTATTAATATGCAGCTGATCTTTTCTGTGCTGCTAAAATAGACTTTACCCTCAACTACTTTGAGAAATAATATTATTAGATCTTGAAACATCAGGTTTCCTTCCATTCATATAAAAGCATTGGGAACTGATGTTTGATGATCAGGTGTGGGTGTCATCTGTATTACAGGTGCTCACAGGTCTTCATTTGGTTGAAGTAAGAGATCTGTGCAGGGGAGTCAAATTGTTCCACTGCAAAATGTAGTGTGACCTGTGTCTGAAATGATAAGCATGTCTTCATTAGCCAATTACAACAACTGGAAAGGGTGCAAATGCCTTTAAACTCACATGAACTTAAATTTGGGGGGGGGAATGACCAATTGAAATTTTTGCAAAAAAAAAAAATTTTCAAACTCAGGTGAATGGGATCGACCTTCAAACTCGAATAAAATTTTAATGAAATTCGATGCGAGTTTTTTCTCCAAAAAAACAAGATTTTCAGGAAGGCTGCAAACAACACCAAATTAATCCCAGGACGTCCCCCATAGGCTAAAACAGTAATTCGGCAGGTTTAAGGTAGTGAATAGTCAAATTAGAATTTTTTAAGGACCAGTACATGATAAATCTTGAAAATCAAATTTGAATATTTTTAAAGAATCTAATCATAACTTTTCTCTAGTCGATTTCCACGATACAAAACTCGAATTTCAAAATTTGAATTCAAAATTTGAATTTTCACATCAACCCTTGATAAATCTGCCCTTAAAAGGACCCTATAATAATAGGGTTCATTTCATGCCTGAAATTGAACCTCACATGAACTAATGGTCAGTAAGTCTAACTAAAATCAACTGGAATTTAACAAACAAATGGCTAGTTTCCCTAACAAAAGGCTAGTGTGATTTCCACTACCCCTGTCCGCCATATAAATCTCTAAAATTTAACAATAGCATTGTGATTTTCTTTTGGGGATGGCGGCAGTCATGCCTCCCCTTAGTTACATCCTTATCTGGTCTTTCACACTGGTTTTTTTCATGTGTAATTTGTCATATACAATTTCTATTAATTTAAAACTTCTGCATTTATAATGTAAATAATTCAGCTTTTCAAATATATATTTGTTTAAATTTATATATGTTTGCGCTGTATGAACCTGATTCTTTCTTCAGAATGCGGATGATTTCTGTATTGCTGTGAGCAAGTCAGATTACTGCATTTGTACTGTAGAGCAAAATGTCTTTAAAGGAGTTTTAAAAATATTTTTATTGTTCCTCTTTTTATTCAGGCCCTCTCCTATTTATATTCAATTCATGGTTGCTATTGTAATTTGGGCCTTAGCAACTAGAATCCCAAAACATCAAACTGGAGAGCTGCTGAATAAAAAGCTCAACTCGGAAAATGCAAATAATAAAAAATGACTGACTGACTTCGATCATGCGCCATCTAAAATCTGCCGAAATGCTGTTTTAGCCTATGGGGGACCTCCTAGGACCTATTTGGAGTCATTTAGTGGACTTTGAAAAATCAAAGTTTTTTGGGGCAAATCATTTGATTTAGATCAAATGCGGTAAAACATAAATTCGAACTATTCGAATACAGCCTATTCACCGAAGTTAAAAACTTTGATTTTTTTTTAATTTTGATTTGTCTCTTTTTGTTCGAATTTAGAGTTGATGGAAGTTTAAAAAACATCCCATCATTTCGAAATTTGACCATTGATAAATTTGCCCCTAAAAGGCAACTCAAAGGTGAACAACTCCTTTAAGGATTATTTATGACAATTTCATTTAAATATTCTAATGTTTATTTCCAATAATATTTTGTACAAAGGCCCCGACTGCAATACACAAACTAGATTAATTACAAGAATCCTGCTACTAGGACCATTTATACAGAGATGAAGACCAGAGAGATATTTTATGAATGCTACACACTCGCTGCAGTTTAATTACAATAATGACACGGGGGGCTGTTTTTTTTTTTTTGGTTGCAAAATCACAAGTTCATACTGCAGTGGGCTCTATAATTGGTTCTTTTGAAGTTTCTAATCTCTTTTTGTATGATCAAGTGAAAGTGACAAGCAGGGCTTTCGGAACACTGACTCCAAACAATGATGGCACATGGGACTCTTACCAGTTTATATTGTAATTGTTCATTTTTTAGAGAGTTGTCTAAAATAATAAAAATAGCAATGAAGCTCGTTGCATTGGCAGTTTTGATGAAAAAAAATAGATTAAGATTTGGACACTTGGAAAAAAAAATATGAACATTCTGACCATGTTTTAAAGGGAAAAAAAAAGTTAACGTATCATCACATGTCATTATTTGACAGCATCACCATACTTACCAGTCGGCCACAAGGGAAATTTACATGCATTTGAATTCTCCCTGCCAAGTAGAGCCAGCCCAAACTGACAGCCCATTTAACTAGGTGATAAGTTAATCTGTACAACACTTGATAGATTTCTGTCCTTTAACCATGGTACACATAGGGGGTTATTTACTAAACTTCAAATGCAGAAAATCCAAAAAAAAAATTATTTTTTGTAGTACAAAATCGGAATTTTAAAAAAAACATGAATTTTTCGGAATTTATTATACCCCGAGGATGGAAAAAGTCAGAATCCAAAAATCCGGCATCTCAGACCTGCCGAAGTTGCATATAAGTCAATGGGAGAAGCCCCAATGATTTTTTGATCTGCGCTGAGTTTCATGCATTAATCCAAAGTTTTTTGGGGTGTACGGGCACAAATCTTGAAAACTGAGTTTTTGGGTGGAAATTCCAAAGAATTCAGATTTTTTTCCGGCAAACAAAATATTTCGAAAACCCATGCAGATTTGGTCAGAGTTTTTTTCAGATAATATAGAAATCAATTCAGACTTTGATAAATGGGCCTCCCCATGTAAATGGATCCATGATGTTTATGCAAACTAATCTTGTTTTCTCAAAAATATTTTTAGCACTTGAACAAAAGACAGAGAATCAAATTGTCTGTCCTACCAAAAACATATGGGAAAAAAAGATTAAATTAAATTGCCTATCCACCCAGAATAGAAAGAAGGAGAAAGGAATATGTATCTGATACCCTTAATTGACCATGACATCCAGAACCCTCAAACCAAAATGACATGTTTTCATGCTCCAGCAACTTAAATAATAAAATAATGTTCCTTACTTGCCAGGCAACATGATATACTTAACAGTTTGAGTCTATAAAGTCTCATAGTATCATCAGATATTAACTAGGCAAGACTAGCCGTTAGGTGGAAGATTATATTATTGGGGTGTTGGGAACAATATGTTCCACTGTTTTCTTGAGGTAGGTGCCGAGTAGGATTTCCTAGATCTTGCCTTGTAGAATACAAAAAAAAGCTTTTAAATGGGAACTCCACAAAAACTTAAGCTTTTAGAAAAGTGAACAAAATTTCAAGCAACTTTTTAATATACATCAATTAAAAAATATGCAGACTTTTCATGATTTTTAATGGTTTGAAACAGTTCCCTAAGCTTAGCCCCGTGCTCTCCTGCTAATCTGTCTGACTACTTTGCTGAGCTGTCTGACTACTGTTACTTTGTATCAACAGCCATCTGTTCTCAGCCTGCATCCTCCAAACCCCACTATTCCCTGCACACGTGATTTGCACATGAACATAACAAGGCAATGCATTGTGGTATATGTAGTTCCTGCATGATATCTGTAAGCTGTAGAGAAGTTATTACAAGTAACATCAGTGTTTTACTCCCTCCTTCCCTGCCAAATGATGCAGAAAGAGAAGAACTGTTAAACAGCTGGATTTCAGCATAGAAAATGGCATTTATTCGTACTTTTTAAAGAAACAGGTAACTGTGTGGGCCTCTTTATCATATTTTGGTTTGGAAGCCGGAGTTATAAAATTATAGATAGTGTGATATTTTTTAGCCAATTCAGTGCATTTTATTTTCTAATGGTGCCATGATAATGTTGTTTACTTTTTGTATTTTATTTAGGGATGCTCCAAATCCACTATTTTGGATTTGGCCAAACCCCAGAATCCTTCGCGAAAGATTTGTCCTAATACCGATCCAAATCCTCATTTGCATATGCAAATTAGGGGTGAAAAGGGGAAAACATTTTTTACTTCCTTGTATTGTGACAAAAAGTCACGTGCTTTCCCTCCCTGCCCGTAACATGCATATGCAAATTAGGATTCAGATTCAGTTCGACCCGGGCAGAAGGATTTAGCCGAATCTGAATCCTGCTGAAAAAGGCCGAATCCCGAACCGAATCCTGGATTGGGTGCATCCCTATTTTATTACATCTTTGGATGATGCAACTTTAATTATAAGCTACGCTTCTTCATCAGGGAACATATCAAGATATAAAAAATAACCATTATAATCACTAAATAACTGCTTTGTTTTGTAGAAACAAATATTTGTAAACCCTACCCTCCTTCATCTACTTTGTTATCTACAAGTTCTTGTTGCCTATGAGGTAGTTAAATGCTGCTTTTGAGATAAAAGGTTTTCTTCTACCCCCATAAAAATTGGACATGAAATTAAAAATTTACAGAGCAGGCCTGTCACCTTGGTGGTGTTGTGTAGGTTTTTTTTGCCATCTGTTTTTATTGACATCTGCACTCATTTAGCTTTTGTTTGGCCTTCTTTTAAACAGTTTTATTCTGTCTATATCACTCTCTTTTCATATATTCTCTTTATTTATATACAGGAACAGCTACTACCTTAATACTACAAAGAGAAGACTGGAAAAGTAAAGTTTTAGTGGCTGCTGTTTCCACTCACAAAAGGGGGAAAATACAAAACAGACCACATAAGAGGGACAAGAAGGAACAGGCACCCAAGGCAAGGGTGCTGCTCACTCCCATTCACCACTAGTGTACCTGATTATGCACCCTCAAATGTAACCCAACCACCCATTGAGCTCACATTCTGCTCTGCTCCATAAAGCACTAAGGGGCCTATTTATTATGCTGTGTAAAACAAAATTATTTTTTTTTCTCCTTTTTCTTTGTGTTTGTTGAGTATAGTGGATTTTCTTCTGTTTTATTTGTAATTTGGGAAAAGAAACAATAATAAAAATTTCAAAAACAATTTGCAGAAAGAACTATGTATAAAGCTGTGCAAAATAAATGGCAAATTTATCAAGGTTACGCCATTTTTACTCTTTTACATGGCGATGCCTTAGCAAGGTGTGGTTAAATTATCCCACCATTCTTTTTACACCAAATAATAAATCTACCCCTAAGTGTGCAATATTCACAGTGCCAGAATTAGAGAAGGTAGCAGAGGCATTTGTCTAAGTATCCCACCTTGCACCCTAACCTCTTCTACCAACAACCTTCTTCCAGCCCTGCTAGGGAAAGTGCTTGCATGATCGAAAGAATGAGTTTTGTGTGAGTGTTTGCATGTCAGTCTGTGCTATTCTGTAGGATTTATGTTTTATCTATTTTTCTGTATTGGGCCTACTATACTGCTTGTCTTACAGGGGAGATTATGTCACGATTTTTATGGTATAGTTTTTATTATTTTTTTTCAAATTACACAATGTGCATCACACATAATTAATTCTACCATTTAGTTTTTTTCTTGAACCTGACTTTTTTTCTTTTTTTTTCTACTGAGCTCTGTTCCCTTATCTATCACTAGGGGCATGGGAGCAATTTAAGCAATGCAGGTGTCTGTTATTTGGTTACCTTCTCATTGTTCTGTTGTTAGTTTGTTGGGGGGAGGGGGTGATATCACTCCAAATTGCAGTATAGCAGTAAAGAGTGACTTTATCAGAGTGCAAGTCCCATGACTGACGGTACCTGGGATACTGACAACATGCTTAGCCCCATGTCAGTTTCAAAATTAAATATTAAAAAATGTGTTTGCTCTTTTGAAAAATGTATTTCAATGCATGATTTTGCTGGAGGAGCACCATTAACTGACACTCTTTGTAAAAATAAACATATTTTTCAATGACAGAATCCCTTTAAGCACAGGCCTTCTCCATAGTCTGCAACAGAAGATTTCCATAAGGTTTGCAGTTTATTAATGAGGTTGGGGACAATGTAACTGATTTAAATAATATGGAAGTTCACAATCCTATATTAAAGAATCCTTTATAGTATAAACTATGTAACTAATACCCTACTCCCTCCTACTACAATATCTAATTAAGTTAAGCAAACTGAAACAAAAAAAAATAACTTCTAGAAGACTAGATACTTGTAAATGCTTTCTCCTGTTTATTCCTTATAACGATGAATCATTACATAACAACCTTGACAATGCTATAAAGTTTCTTTATGAAGTTCAGCATATGTTGCTTCATATGAACATATAATATTTTTTTCTCTTAAATAATCAAGAAATGCCCTAAATGGTGAATTAAATTTCATATATCTTGTTTCCGTGGGAATGCACAGAGAATAGAAGAAATGAAATTAGGTTATAAATGCAATATCTATGGCATTAACTCCTAAGGCCATCTAAATTAGTTTTTTAATCTTCTTGAAAGTGTTGGATGTTTTTCAAACAAGAAAATGAGCACCACAAAAAAAAAAAACTTGATTGAGGTTTGGGAAAATATGAAGCTAATTTACTGGATGTTTGTTCAAAAACAAGCTATGCACATGAAAGCTGTGGGTAATATATCATTCGCTTCCTCAGTCAAATTTAAATTAAACGTGTTCTGGCAAATGCTATTTCTGTCGCTTAACTCAACAAACAAGTTTAACTGTATTTTTACAGACCAGTACCATATATGTAATAAAAGGCACAACGTTTGCCCAGGTGTAGTAACGTATAGCAACCAATATAATGTTTATTTTTCAATAGGCATCAAGTAAATTCTTCCTGCTGATTAGTTTATACAGGTGACTAGTAGTGATGGGCGAATTTGTCCCATTTCGCTTTGCCACGAAATTTGCGAAATGGGAGAAAAATAAACAAAACAGGATTTTTGATGCCAACAACAATTCCGACGCCAGCGTCAATTGATGCACATTAAAGTCAATAGGCGTCCCTTTAATTGTCACTAACGTAAAAAAAAATTTGATGCCGGCACAATGCGCAAATTTGCTGCGAATTTGCGCCTAGTGAATAAATTCACCCATCACTAGTGACTAGACCTGTAGCAAATGTTGCAATCTTATTATATAATCTTTGCCTGATTAGGCCAAATATTCACTTGTTGATCCAATCAGTGACTCTGATCATACTGCAGGCCTACAATGTGCCACTGTGCAAGGACTGTATCAATACACCAATGTGGTCCTAGCCCAACAAGATATTCAAACCTGCCCAATAGATATCTGGTCAATTTTCAGAGAGATAGTTTTTGGGAAGACCCTCCTGAGGGCCCTATACACAAGTTATTGAAGAGCAGACTTCATTGACCAGTTTATGGCCACCTTTATGGCCACCAGCATGTACCTGGGGAAATTTGATAGCCTTGGTCCTTTCAGAAACTGCTGTGGTAATCACAACCTAATATTCCATCTGCTGCAGCTTCCCAATGATATTGGAAGACTTTGGGTTCTTTCAAACAGGGATCATTCAGGAATGCCTTCTCCAGCCCCCCAGTCATTGTTGCCTGTCCATTCCCGAGTCTACCTTAGGCAGTGCATTTCATATTCATTTAATATAAAATAGATATATAATAGGTAGTGGCTGAATGTAGAGAATATTTATTTGATTGCTACGTTAGAATACTGTGGAGATCAAAATGTTCCATGTACCAGCAGTCTTACAGTCACATATGCTTTAGCACGCTGCCTTCTGGAAAGTCTCATGGAACATTTATGGGAATTCCAGCAGGTGGCATCTTTATAGAAATATTTATGGTGTAGCAATCCATGAATGTATACAAACATAATGGTTTTTCTAACTTCATTAACAAAATAAGCTGGTTGACGATAATTGATTTGTAAAGTGTCCTATTTGTCTATCCAAAAAACTTACTACTCAACTGCTGCAGTCTATACAGGCCTGTCAAAAAAGGGCCAAAACGCTGGAATATAGCCCCCAACTCCAAAGGGCACTCAAATCAAAAATTCAAAAATATATTCTCAGTCAATTCTCAAAGTTAAAAAATCACTTTTTATTTATCATTATTATTTATTATTATTTGTCTATGCCCTATTTTTTGTAAATATGTTATTATTTAGACTATTTTAACCAGCATATTTGTTTATAATTTCCAAACGTACTTAATCAACAGAGGGGACTAGGACAATATAAGTTTCCCATTGGTTTACCTTACACATAACCATATCCAGTTATTCTTCAAGTATATTGGGTGTAGTAGAGAAAGTAAAGTGCGGCCATTTCATCTGCAATAACAAGCAGAAACTATTCTTTTTTCAGATATAGTTAAGTTCCTGCTCTTTTTCCAGAACAGAGTGTCTTCAATATTGCGTTACAAAACTAAAGAACAATTTTAAATAAAACCAGCAATTCATAACCTCAATGTCAGACAAATAATGGTTCTAGTAGGAGCTTTTGCCGTGAAAGAGTTATTGCTAGGGGAATAAAGGTATCACAAGAGTCTGAAATCTGAATTACGGATGAGATGATTCCATAAATATCGGTTGTCTCACTTTAAGCATTTCCTAAGTTAGACAGGACTGAAACATAGTTATGTGATCAGATTTCCGTTGTGTGATAGACTGTGATTGACTTATTCTTTAATTTTATTTTTTATTCTTTTAAAAATGACAATCAAGGGCCATTCATTTAGACTTTGGGAAAGTGCATAAACAACTATGATAATTCCTTTATTTTCTCAAATGTATTTCTCCCTAATTTAATTTCAGTCTGGCCAAAGTAAGATATGTGGGGTAAGGCAGTAACAAGAGCAAAGTTTTCTTCTGCACTAGTAATCCATAGATAGCATTTAATAAAAACACTGACTGCTAAGAGGTCAATTTATCAATTTTTTATCTGACTTTTTTCAAAACTCCATTGTATAAAATTTTTTGATGAACTCTTTAAATATACTAGTGGTTGAAAATAAAAAGTATGATCCAATTGTTATCTCAACCACTAGCAAATTTACAGAGAACTTTAATTGGAAAAACGACATCACATTAATTTGCAAAAAAATCAGTTGCCACGGAAATTACATTGTTCTATTTGTTTTTAAAAATTATACATTTTTTAATGGTATTATATAATAGCTTGAATGTTAAAAATGTACCTCCCATTTGACTTCTTTAGAAGCTCACCTGAATTAGCTGAATGAATATTTTTCATTCAAAGTTTTTTAGATTTTTCCGATGGATAAAGTTCAAAAATTTGGTTTTAGTACAGAGAATAGAAAATATTTAATTTTGCAATTTTTTTTAATCAGGGAAAAAACACATATTTGAATTCTAGTAAACTTGGCCCTAAAACTTACAAATGGCTTTTGAAAAGTGCAGGAATCAGGTCAACCCCACATGTTGGAAAAATCCCTGTGTAGAACAGCATTGGTTGTATTTTCATTTCTTTTTAATATGGACACAATATGCTCAATGAGTATGGCCAAGTAGGTTGAATGAGCAGGAATAAAATATTAAAAGATTTATACTAGAACAGGTATGGGAACAGTTATCCAGAATGCTCAGGCCCTGAAGGTTTCCAGATAAGGAGGCTTTTCAGAATTATGGATCTCCATATGTTAAATCTACTAAAAAAATAATAAACATCAATTAAACATAACACGATTGTTCTGCATCCAATATGGATTCATTGTATCTTAGTTGGGATCAAGTACAAGGTATTTTTTTATTATTACAAAGAAAAAATAAATATTTTTTAAAAATCTGAATTATTAGATTACAATGGAGTCTATAGGAGATGGCCTTCCTGTAATTTGAAACTTTCTGGATAACAGGTTTCATCTTTTATTGTATCTTGTTTTCCCTTATTATGAGTGAAATCACAAAAATTCTAATTCACCTGAACTAACATTTAAAAACTATCCCTTACTTTTATTAATACATTAAATGCCTTCAAAAGAAACAAATCCTACATATATGTCTGTAAATGATACAATATCCTCTTTCATGTAGACCAGAGATGTTGAACCTGAGGCCCTCCGGCTGTTGTTAAACTGTCACTCCCGGCCCCCATCAATCATTGTAATCTATTGGGAGTCGGAAGTTGAAGTTGAACAATAGCTGGGGGGACACAGGATCAATATCTGCAATATAGACTGTATTGTTGTTCATATCAACTGACGATAGTTGTAATAAAACAAGTGCTTTAATAAGAAAGACTGTTGTACTGTTATAATAAATTTATACAGTGCAGTCGTGGGGTACAAAGGAGGTATAACTATTGAAAATAAACATTACAAATACAAGTCTTCTTGGCCTGGGATTTTTCCAATTAAAAATTTCCAGTTAAAGTACTTCTTGAGATTTCTAGCAAGATGCAAGTGATCCAAATAAAGTTGCTTTCCCAGCCTTGCTGAATACTTATATGTATCATTACTGGTAACATTTAAGCCTTGATGCCTCTTTCTAGTTGCTCCCCAGATAGAACATGGGTTTCAACTTGCCCTCTCAATGAGGAAACAGTTGTATAGATCACATTAACTAAGCAAAATGGTGGTGGGTAACTGTGGTCCTTAATAACAAGCACAATGAGTTATTTCAACTAATACTGTCTTTATTCAACCTCGATAATACTTTAAACATTATCACTCAACCCCCCTAGGACTTTTCAAAGGGATCTTCTTGACTTCAGGTTTCCACACTTGTAATAGACACAGAAGTACTGACCCCACTAAAACCACTAGTTGGAGATTTGGGGTGGCCCTTCACTATCTGATGCTAGGAAATCATCTGCTATAGAATAACTAGCCCTTACTGTCCCATGCCACAACTTTCACTGGAGGTTCTGGAGAACATCAACCAACCTTACCAAAGGGAACTGAAGCGACAGCAGAGCCAGTCTTTGTACTACTGAGGGGTAACTTTACACTGTTTGTAGCAGGAGGACCAGTACCCAGCTATGGCAGAACATCTGATGGGGTTACTGTAAGTCCCACTAGAACACTCTATGTAAGAGGCATTGAGGCCATGCCAGACAAGAAGATCATCAAAGTTTCATCACTCACGGTGATTAGCAACTTGAGAGATGGGGCAAAACACCCAAATTGCCTCCCCTTCACTTTTTAAACAATCACCTGCAAAAGTAGGTTCAGGCAATAGTTAGGCATTAAACCTTTAAATCTCCTGACACACCGTTACCCTAAAACTACAGATTTGTTTTTAGCCTTCTACCGGCTAGTGGCAATTGCAATGATCAACACTCCCTGTGATTGATTTGCAAAGATGCAGCTATGTTAGTTATGATATTTGTACTACCGTACATAAATAGAGCATAGGGGGTTATTTACTAAACTCCAAATGCAAAAATCACAAAACATTTTTGGAATTTATGAAACCCTGAGGATGGAAAAGTCTGAATTAGAAAATCTGGCATCTCTGACCTGTCGAGGTTGCATATAAGTCAGTGTGAGAAGTCCCAATGATTTTTTGATGTACGCTGGGTTTCGTGCAAAAAAACATAAGAAATATGAGTTTTTAGGTGAAAAATCCAAAAAAAACACAATGCAAATTTTCAGGGAAAATATAATAATGAATAAGTGTAAAAAACCCGAGCGGATTTGATTTGAGATAAAATCGAACTTTGATAAATAACCCCCTAATTTTACCTTTTGATAAATATGCCCCTAAATCTCTCAGTAATGCAACATATGTAGACATTTGTAAGGATTTCTTTGGTTAAATCAGTGTACAAAGAAGCATAAAGCATAGACTTTAGTCTGCTTTGAATTTAAAATGTTGTTCCTTTTCATGTCTTTAATATGTATTTTTAGTCTTCTTCAGTGTTCTTGGAGATAATATAAGCAGAAACTGGTTTTTGACTACCAGATGAAAATTAAGAATCTCTGTATTTTCTTTACTTGCCAGAGCTTCTTCATTTCATGTGCGACTCTTGGAGAGAGAGAAAAAAAGAAGTCCCATGAGAACTTCCTTCACAGGCACCACACATCAATGGAGAGGAGGAAGCAGAAAGTAGGGAACATTGAGGGAGCTTTCTAACATGAATCAGATTCTTGTCTATCTTTATATTCTGCTGGGCATTCACAAGTGTCTCTGATGAAAAATGTTACAATTTTTATAACATTTCACACAGATAATTTTCTGTTTTCCTAGTTCTGTTACAGCCAAATGTGTTTTTTATAACTTCGAGCAATCTGCTATTTTAAAATGTAGCTAAATTTACCCAATAAAAATGATGGTGCATGCAGCCCTGAAAGTATTGACTACTACACTACGCGCCATTTATCTTACCAACATGTGATGTATTAATATTGGCTGATATATACAGCACCTTTTTCATTAGTTCTGCAATGTGCCAATATTAACTTTTCTAACCACTAGTACTTGATTTAAATTAATAAAATGTTAGGTACAATACTTTTTTTTCCAAGATCTGTGTATAAGAGTTAAAGCTGGTTGGGGGTTAGATGAAGAGGTGACTTATAGTACATAGTGGGACCCAACAGAGCAGCAGGAATAGGAATGAGTGAGAATGTAATAATGCACCACAATTTCTTCTCTCAACTGAGTAGGATGCTGCCCTTGGGCCAAAAATGTTCGCGGTGATGTGGTTAAAAAATTCAATTTGGCAAGTTACTGGGGCTACAGAAGGCTTCCCTGGCCATTATCATATGTGTGACTTTTTATTGCAAGGGTTTGACTAGTATTGGTTTACTCAAATTCATATGGCACACGTCCCCAGTTAGTTATTTTTCCCTTTGGCATACACAGGGACAAACATGTCCCTGTGGCATTCCCAAGATATCCACATCTGATCGTACGTCTATCTGCCATTTTGTAGCTATGTCAAGTAGAGATCCTTAACCACTGATAAGCCTATTAAAATTCTTTGGTTCTATAATTTGTCTTCATTGTTGCTTCCCTCAAGCCAGTTGCAATGCATGTACAGTCAACAATGCATGTAGATCAGGGGTCCCCATATTTGGAGAGCACCACAAGCATGAAAAAAAGTCCCTGGAGATGCCAAATAATAGCTGTGATTGGCTACTTAGTAGCCCCTATGTGAACAGGCAGCCTACAGAAGGCTCTGTTTGGCAGTACACCTGTTTTTTATGCAACCAAAAGTTGCCTCCAAGCCTGGAATCCAAAAATAAGCACCTGCTTTAAGGCCACTGGGAGCAACATCCAAGCGGTTGGTGAGCAACATGTCGTTCTCAAGCTGCTGGTTGGGGATCATTGATGTAGATACTCGAATCTGAGCAGAATTATACTTGATATGAGTGGGACCTGATAAGCTTCTTCCTTTGCCAACTATGAATCTTTGATTGCAATGTCTGCAGTGGCTAGGTTATCAATAAAAATGTAGGAACTGCTTGCCTTCAGGTAAAGAAGAGTAACCTTAACCTGGAGATGTAGAATCAGTATTGCCATGCGTGTCCTTCAGTGCAAGAACCATAGATTCCCTGATGTATGGTTAAACCAAGCAAGCAAGTATAATTAATTTATTCAGAGTCAGATTGGGCCGACGTGACAACGGGAAAAAACCCGGTGGGCCCTAGCACTCATGGGTCTCACCAGCCCAGATCCCCTCTCTTCAGTCACAGCTCCTCCTTTGTGACCTCCCTCTCCTGGTCCCAAGAAAAGATAAGCAAGAAAAAAGTAAGGGGGAAGAAAGCAGGACAGAGGAGGATTTGCGGTTGGGGCAGGGGGCCCCAGAGGGTTGTGGGGGTCCTGATGTGGCAGACCCCCCCCCCGGTCCAAGCTTATTTACCTGCTTTGCTTCGACCTGGACTGTGTGCATTTTTTTGTAGATTTTACTCTACTGCAAATGTGCACAGCCCAGGCAAGCCACAATGAATTCCTAGGAAAATAAACAAAATGGTGGCATGGCACACATTAGAATAGTAGCCTTGCAATGGCGTGAGGTCTTATGTATAATTACCTAATCATTTTAGGGTGCCTAACAAATTAAAATAATGATGTCACATAAAAAGTATAAAGAACCCCTGAGTAGCCTGGGGGCCATAAGCATTCCTTTGAGAGCTGCATGTAACCCGAAGAGCTACAGCTGGACAGCCCTGTTCTATTCTATTCTAACAGGCCTTGTCAGTATAATACTCCTTTAACTGTGGTTCATCGTACGGTACTTTATAATAATAATGAGTATTGTGTAAGTGTTGAAATATATATTGTGAGTTGCTACATTCCTACTGTTAGCCAGCTTAGGAAAGAGATGAATTACTCAAGGCTTCATTTTCTCAATCCATGAACCAGCGAATGACCCAAACAGATCCCAGAAAATTTGTGTCTGAGTCAACTCTCTGACTAATGCTTGTTACAATAGAGTATAATGGCAGCATTGGAGAGCACTCTCTTACAGCTAATGGGATTCAGTGTTTATTTTGGCTCCCACACAAATAGAGTTTGATTTAAAACCTCATCTCAAATACCATATGTGTTTTCTACAATTTATACTATCATTAGCACAAAAATATCTGCATTTCAACAGGCTGGATGAATTCACTTTATTAGATGACTGTACATGCTTCCGGCGATTAGAAATACTTCAGCTAAATGAAGGCTATATTCGGTATAGATATAATTAGTTGCCATTTCACAATTAGCTGACAAATTCTCTCTTATTAGTCTTAAACAATTACTTACAAAGTTGTTGTCGTTTGCACAGCCACATCCATAATAAAGAGCTGGGAATCTTTATGTTAATAAATATATCCAATTACTTATTTTAACCCAGACTTGGAGTTCTTTGGTGTTAATTAGCTTACAATTATGAAATGATTTCAGCACTGGATTTTAGTTCAGAGGCTCATTTGCAGAGTGCAAAGCACTAACTGGGGTGCAAAACTAACTGCTAATGCAAATTTTGTTTATTATTGCCACTTGCTTGAAGTCACTCCATTCCAATACAAATACAGAGAAAAGAGCATGTACCCCAAATTGCATGTCAATGGAAAAATGGGGCAGACATTGGGATTTCTGCCTTGCAACACTAGTCTTGGGTTTGATTCTGAACAAGGTAACTAGCCTGCAGATTCTCTGTGGGCTTGCTCCAGTTATCTCTGTGGGCTTGCTCCAGTTATCTCTGTGGGCTTGCTCCAGTTATCTCTGTGGACTTGCTCCAGTTATCTCTGTGGGCTTCCTTCAGATATCTCTGTGGGCTTGCTCCAGTTATCTCTGTGAACTTGCTCCAGTTATCTCTGTGGACTTAAGCCAGTTATCTCTGTGGTCTTGCTCCAGTTATCCCTGTGGTCTTGCTCCAGTTATCCCTGTGGACTTGCTACAGTTATCTCTGTGGACTTTCTCCAGGTATCACTGTTTGCTTGCTCTAGATATCTCTGTGGGCTTGCTCCAGGTATCTCCATAGGCTTGCTCTAGTTATGTCTGTGAATTTGCTTAAGTTATCTCTGTGGGCTTGCTCCAGTTATCTCTGTGAACTTGCTCAAATTATGTCTGTGGGCTTGCTCCAGTTATCTCTGTGGGCTTGCTCCAGGTATCTCCATAGGCTTGCTCTAGTTATGTCTGGGAATTTGCTTAAGGTATCTCTGTGGGCTTGCTTCAGGTATCTCTGTTTGCTTGCTCTCTCTGTGGGCTTGCTCCAGTTATCTCTGGGGGCTTTCTCCAGTTATCTCTGTGGGCTTATTTAAATTATCTCTGCAGCTTGCTCCATTTACCTTTGTGGGCTTTCTCATATTATCTCTGCTGGCTTGCTCCACTTACTGTATTTCTGTGGGCCCTCAGGTAGGAGCAGCCAGCAAGTTACCAGAAGCCACAAAAAGCCACTCCTGGTAACTTAAACAGAATTTTTAAATTGGAATTTTGACACTTCTAGTTCAGAGAGCAAAGTTGTGCTTTCTGCACTGGTGATGTGACTTGGTCACTTCAGAGCAGCATAGGGGCCTGACACACCACTGACTGTAATCACCTGTTGCTCAAGAAGATGACTGACTATTACTGTAATGGCAAAACCCTCTGTAATCTGCCAGAGTTATATAAATAAATATTAGCAATAATTAAATTTTTTAAAATAGGTTCTAGGAGTAGTCCAGTAAAAGATTATACAGCACATACAAATAATACCCTTGCTTTGCTTAATAACACCATGTACTAGGCAGCAGATTAATTTGTCAAAAATATTTTTTTTGTAAAATGTTCGACCTTTTCACTAAAACGCAGGAACTTTGTTGCTTTCTCAGGTGCCGCAGGACTGATTCCGCCGGCGCCTCACTGAATATATACTTTGAAGAACTTCTAAACCTTCTAGTAGCTTTCTCCATGAAACTTCTATTTGCTTGTTTAGCGCATTGATTATTTTCTGTGTTTTTCTATAATGCTTTCTAGAACTACTTTGTTTCTTGCCTCCTGAGACCGCCATATTCCTTGTTTCAGTGCTTTGTAATGTTACACAAATGGAAACCTCTTGTTTCTCCATCTCACCTCCTTCCTTATGATTTCTTTTCTCATTTACTTTTCTTCCAACTGGGGTTTTACAATCACTGCAAATTGGAGATAATACAAAAGGTAACTGCTAAATTTTGTGGATAATGTTGGGACCTTATTGGCAAAAGTTTGTATGGTTGATGCTATAGGATCTTATGTTAAAGTATCAATGTTAAAGTGCTCAATTGTGCTTAGTAAAGGGTACTATTACACCAAAAATCTCTTGTGTACATGGCCAGATTTACATAGTGGGCACCCTTAGTTCCTCACCCCTGTCCCCTCCCCTTCATTCATGTATACGCACAAATGTTCATCATCAGGTCGGGAGCAGTGGGGTTTGGCACACAGGAAATTAAAAAAAAACTTTGGTATCTCATAAGCAGCACTAGAGCTTCCAAACCCAAGTGGATGTGGTTGGGCAGCATGCCACCCCACTAAAATCCTGCTGCCCTAGGCCCAGGCCTTTCCACAAATCCGACCCTGCTTGTGCACACCAAAGTCTCTCTTATACATACTGTCTGGTGCCCATTACTCCCAAAAGACTCTAACTAGTGATGGGCGAATTTATTCGCCAGGCGCGAATTCGCGGCGAATTTGCGCGATTCGCAGCCAGCGAATAAATTAGCGAAACGCGCAAGAAAATTCGCCCAGAAAAATTCGCCGCCGTCAAAAATTATATCCGCCCGCGTCGAAAAAAAACGGACGCCGATGTCAAAAACGGGAGCCGACGTCAAAAAACGGGCGCCGGCGTAAAAAAAGAGACACCGGCGCCATTTTGCGAAATTCGCAAATTTTTCATTGAAGCTAAACGGCGCAAATTCACCCATCACTAACTCTAACATAAAACCTTGCATAGAAAATATGTACTGGCATTCAAGGCAAATAAGGGATCTAACCCCTGTGGTTTATCGAGTCATCCCTAGGCATTTATAATGTGTATCTCTTTGTTCACAGATGTTTGTTTCTGCTGTAGGTATTCCTGTTGGCATCATTGTTGGTCCTTTTCATCAGACTGTGCCAGTGGTGACCAAGACCTCTGCTGCAATGTTTTCAATGTTGACAATATTGCTCTTGTGGAAGAGCTGCCCTTCCTATCAATGACTAACTACACAAAGAGAAGTCCAAATACACAGTATTTAAATTAATTATATTATGATGTATTTGAAGATGATCATAATTTTGAAAATCCCCTTGTCTGGGGAGGCTGAATAAATGCATCTGTACCTGTTCTGGTCACCCAAGTAGTAGGACAGGTTGGTCCTTGTCCATCTTTCTGATTGATATATCACTGAGCCCAAATCCGATAATAGTTGAGGAGAAGGCATCTTTTTGACCCCCCATACACAGGCCTTTCAAGGCAGTCAATCTTAACCAACATTGGGCCAACTTTATTTGGACATTTAAATATATTCCAGAATGCTGGTGTTGTATTAGCATATTTTAAGACTACCGATATCGATTCATGCAGCATAGTTTCCATAAAGTAAAAGGCTCTGGATTATTAATAAAGAGAAAAAGAAAAAATGGCCCCATAATTCAAGCTTTCTGGATATAGACAAATAAGGGATTCCACACCTTTATTATTTTTCTTTTATCTCAGTTGCTTAACATTCTGTTTTCTGTTTCCTAGTGTCATGTATTGTTTACTGATTGAACACAACTTTTCTGATATCCTTCCAGTGGTGTAACAATGCTGCTGGGCCACCCAGGAAAAAATCATCACCCGGCTTACAGTATCTCCTTTCTAGGCCCTTCCTCTACCCACCTGTGTCCCCCCTCTCCCCACTTGCATGCACTGGGTAAGAAAAAAAGCAACTGGGACAGGGGGATTTCTGAGATTATAGAGGAAGCAGACCATACAGTGACCACGCACATTTTTTGGCCACACCCATTAAATACCACATTCATTTTACAAAATTTGGCAGGTCATGGTAAGTCTGAACACATTTCTGGGGTCTTGTGGGTAGGTTTTATGAGTTATTAGTTTTGCTAATGAAGGTGAATTGCCCTTTAAGTTTTAAGTCACTGTTTCTCCAAGAGACCTGCTTATCTTAAACAGTTACAGTTGTATCTTTGCTTATCTTAAATAGTTACAAAAGTATCTATTTGGAACTCTTTGGCAAAAGCCTCTTATTTAATTACATTTCAGAAACATTGTATCAAAAAGAAAGATCAAAGAGAAAGTTCAGAAATTTCACTAACAATCCAGGACTGTGGGCTGAGCTGTCAAAATCGTGACTTTCCCATGAAAAACAGAACAGTTGGGAGGTGGGATATAGTTGCGCCACTGGTCTCTTCTGTTAGAGACCTGCAGAGGTTTGATCACATAGTTCCACACCCAGACTAGCAACCTGCTCTTTTACCCACTAACCAATAAGATCTACAACAGGTCTATTTGTAACTTTACCTGCCATGACACAGGAAGTAGCATCATTGTAAATGAAATGGTGACATCATAAGCATGGAATTGACATCATCTGAGAGCAGTGAAATAAAAGTCAAAGATGGCTATTTTGTGTTACCTCTAACCCAACTCAGAGTCCTACTAACCCTCACCCCTACCAGCATATTGTAAAGGCTTACCCTGGTGGTCTAGTGGGGGGATGGCAGGGACGCCTGCTGCCCCCTCGGCGGGGACACCGCCGCTTCTTCTTTCTCCTGCGCCAGATCATTAAGGGCGTGCGCGGCGAGCCTCTTCTGTTTTATATGCGCATGCACGCTGACGTGATGACATCAGCGTGCAACAGCGCGAAAATTCAAATATTTAAAAGCCCATTCCACTGGTTCTCATTGCCCATTATAGGTTTGTTCCTGGTGCCTTAGCTTTTGCTATTCTGGACTCTGAGCTTGATTCTGATTATCTGTTGTGACCCCTGCCTGTTTCTGACGATTCTGACCTCTGTATCCTGATCCATTGCCTGAATTTTGACTACCTCTTCTGCTTAATCCCTCTGATTGATCTCCTAGTTTTGACCCTTGCCTGCCCAGACCCGGCCTGATTTGTTTATGCTCACTTTCTGCCTGCCTCGACCCAGCCAATTCCGACTACGATTCCATTTAACACCTTGTACAAAGACCTTCTGCCCAAAGAACAGTCGTGCCCCTCTGCTTATCCAGAACCTCTAGCCTTGCACCTCTCGTTTAAGTCCTGGTGGCATCCAAGTAGCTGAAGGCTTCTCCCGAGGCCAACGGCGGTAACACTAAAGGTGAAGCACGATCCGAGACCAGGGTGCTTGGCATTTGTTCTGGTGTTGGGTGCCGACCGTGACACATATATATATTTAAAACCCATGATACTCGGTAGATATACAATCCAGTGCAAGCTTGTTTTAATAACATTGTAATGCCCTTACAGCATGTTCTAGCAACCACATGTGGAGATAAATCCCTAGGTTATGACTACCCCAAATGACCCACTATTATTTTCCATAGTAACTGAAAAAGGAACAACTGCATCAGTGCATCTGTTGTACAGAAGAGAACCATAAAAAGGTCCCAGCATGAGTATTCCCCCTATATTGATTAATTAGTAATTAGTTCAGTTTTCATATAATAAAATAGAACATTGTCTAATATCTCATTAATAATAATGCTAAAAACTGCAATAATAACTTACAGTAAATACATTGCCTTTTAGAACCTTTTCAATTTCAAGAAGCACTGTGCCAACAAACACAATCGAGCCACACTTTTTCTCTGAAATAGTCAAAATGCACAGCATACGACTCTCAGTTAAATGCCGGATTGCAGTTAGGCCCTGCACATGAACTCTGTGAATCTTCCCATACTACATATTAGGCTTGTAGATTGCCCTTGGGGACAAATATGTCCAATAAATTTAACCATCACTGCCATTGGCTGCTCCTCCTGTACAGACAGATCGGTCTCCGCACAAACATCCCAGCGCCGATGAAAGTGCAAAGTGAAGGAACGCTGGGACGAAAAAGGGTGGATTGAGAAACATCTGCAGATGTTTTTAAATCATTTATTAAAGCTTCACAACGAATGCAACATTCCATACAATTCACACCATATTTCACTGTTCATATAGCGCGTCTTACTAGCTCTGATTTTTAGTGGATTACTGGAGGTGAGCCAGGGGGCAATGACTTTGAGGCATTTGCAGCCTACCAAATTAGATTTCCCCAGATGCACTTTCTGTCTATGCCATGGCTGATATATGTCCACACAAGAAGTGACTTGGCAGAACACAAAACTCCACTCACTCAAAAAGCTGTTTTGCCACTTGAGTCTTAAAAATAAAAAAATAAAAAAAGAGAAAATTCCTTAGGCCACCTGGCATGATAATGACAGCAAGACATTATTTTGTGTCATACAGAAATCAGCCGTACGCGTTATTAACGATACGATGAAATAACCTCAGCCATCATCCTGCCACGGTGCCCTGTTATCATTCATGGAGGGGGCTTTGCTGTTAGTGGGGAACAAACGGATTCGGAAGCGAGGAACTCCTGCTACATGTCGATACAAGAATGATCTGATCTGGCAATTAGACTGAGCTGAAATGTATTATACCAAAGGCAGCGGCAGCAACAGCGTCTTAACTACAGGGCCGGAAAATATGCTGTATTCTAACTGTGTCAATATTTTCCTACCGAATATGGTTCTCTGCTCAGTCATACAAAAGCACAGCAAGTCTTCCAGTTAAAGCAAATACAGACACTATTGAAAATGTATTCAGTGCAGAAAATATGCCTTTACTGGATTTAGCTCCATACGAGTAACAGGGTGATGGGCGAATTAATTCACCAGGCACGTATTCGCGGTGGATTTCCAAATTTCGTCACCAGCGGCTAAAACCGCGAAAATCCGCCACGACAAAAAAAAAACCTTGCGTGTCAGAGTAGTCGCACTCATAAAATTGTCACTCATCAAAATTATTCAGACGCCCATTGACTTTAATGCATTTCGATAAATGCGTATAAAAATTTGCCGCTCGCGTCAAAATTATTTTGATCTGATCTGTTTGCTTGTGAAACAGTTCTATAGTTTATATAAACAAGCTGCTGTTTAGCAACAGTGGAAATTGAAAAAAGTCTATATGGCACAGGTTAAATAGTGGATAACAGATAACACCATTATGTTCTACATTATCTGCTGTGTAACCTGAGCCTTTTCTCCTTTGAATGGCTGCCCCCATTGCTACACAGCAGCTTATTTAAATAAACTATAGTAATGTTTCTGAAGCAAACACACCAGGTTTACCAGTACAGGGCAACACTGCATTATATTTTCATTACTTTAAAACACTTTAATTTTTTGATGTTACTGTTTCTTTAAGGTATGAAGATCCAAATTATGGAAAGATCCCTTATCCGGAAAACCCCAGGTCCCAAACATTCTGGATAACAGGTCGCATACCTGTACAATAATTCTTATTAGACTGAAGCCTTACTATATTGCTAAATATGAAACTTTAGATTCTCTATAAACCACGTTCTATTAAAAAAAAATGCCATGTGACAGTTTATTGTTACTATATCCACTGACATATTTGTTAGATTAAGAATAGATTTAAAAAAATCCCCACCAGTATAATTTAGCCAATGTGGGATTTTAGAGATTCCAGTGAAATACAATCAGCATATTTTGTTTAAACAGCTGCCCAAGTAGAATGATTTTGCTTTTCAATGGAAAAAAGAGCATGTGTGCGATTCTTATCAAGGCTTGGTCTGTTGCAAAAGTCATGCTTCAGCCATCATCATTAAATTTTAATTTGATCAATATTTCGAGGCATATTTATCAAAGGTCGAATTTCGAGTTTACGGGAGTTTCTAAAAACTTGGGTAAAGAAGAAAATGACCTGCACTCAGGACTTAATGTAGAGTAACGTTTCGGGTGCACGCCGCTTCATCAGAATTTCTAAAAACTCCCATAAACTCGACAATTCAGAAAAATACGACCGACCAAAATTTTTTAAAAATAAAAAAAATCCGATTTTTTATATTCGGGTGAATAGGATCGACCTGCAAACTCAAAATTGAATTCGATTTTCAAAAGTCCACCAAATGACTTCAAATTGGTTGTAGGTGGTCTCCTATTGGCTAAACCACCAACTCGGCAAGTTTTAGATGGCGAATAGTCAAATTTGAATTTGAAAATATAGTACATGATAAATTTCAAATTTCTGATTTTTTTTTAAACTCGAATCGAATTTGGACTATTTCCTAATCGAATTACACTAAAATAAACTCGGAATTCAAATTTAAAAATTCAAATTTTCAATTTGAACATTGATACATCTGCCCCTTAATAAATATATACTGTAGATGATTTAAAAGGAAAGGTAGTCAAAATACTTTTATATAAATGTGCCATTTAAGAGAAAATCGAAATAAGGAGGAATTTGAATATTTCAAAGAGTTGAAGAGCAGTTAAGCAAAATGTGCTTGGTACTATTAACTGTATTAACTGTACACTGAGCAGTGGCTTTATTAGATACACCTGCCTTTCCATGGAAATACATAAAAATACAAAAAATAATTACAACATTGGTGATGAAAGAGGCAAGTCAGTACTCAGTGCTCAGCTTTCCATCTGAGATATGGCAGACAACAGCCCCACTGCATTCCAAATTTCTCAGCAACAGAAACACAACAAAACAAGTCATTATGGCAATGGGCTAAGGAGCCCAACACCAGACATGGGAGGATTAAAACAACATTGTTTGGTGTGATGAATCCCAGTTCCTGCTGTTTCATGTTAACGGAAGGACAGGAATATGGCAGAAATCCCAAGAGACCATGGAGCTTCCTGCAAACTGGTATTGATATAAAGGAGAACTAAAGCTTAACTAAAGAAGTAGCTAGAAATGTTGTACATTATGTTTTGGGCTTCTGTACCAGCCCAAGGCAACCACAGCCCTTTAGCAGTAAAGATCTGTGTCTCCAAAGATGCCCCAGTAGCTCCTCATCTTCTTTTCTGCTGATTCACTGCACATGCTCTGTGCTGCTGTCACTTACTGATCTTAGGGACCCACTCACAATATACAGTACATATAGAATAGAAATGTCACAATATAAGGCTGATTAGTAATTAATACAGATAATTACTATATGGCAGCACAGAAACCAGTGCAATTAGCATCAGGATTTAATAATCAGCCCTGTAGCATCAGCTTATATTACAGACCAACCTCATTTTCTGCTGGATAATTAGTGACGACCCCTAAGCTTAACTTCTCAACAGCTGCTCAGAGCCCACTGAGCATGTGAGTGTCACAGACACTTTCCAAGATGGTGACAAACATTTTTTGGGTAA
Organism: Xenopus laevis; assembly: GCF_017654675.1. Classification (NCBI taxonomy): domain Eukaryota; kingdom Metazoa; phylum Chordata; class Amphibia; order Anura; family Pipidae; genus Xenopus; species Xenopus laevis. The sequence goes on from NC_054383.1 coordinate 18,231,874, forward strand.
GTGGTTTTCTCCAGACATTTATAACATATGGAACATTCATTTTACAGTGGGCTCATGTGTAGGGCATTATATTAACTCTCTTGTCTTTATTAAGGTTCCCTGGACATGTGTAAGAAAAAGTGGTAACTTCAAGCATTTGCACCTAGATTTATAATAAAGACGTCCATACAACTTTAAATTACCCACCGTACACAAATAGACCTAAGCACAAGATCACTAGCAAATTTTCGCTAGGCACAAATGAACACTAGCTCATCTTTGCTATGAAATGTTCGCACAGCCAAAGTAACGCTACCAAAAAGTAGCCAGTGTTCAGCGCCCAAGGCACAATTTTGCATATTAGTGAATTGGCGTAGGGGTAGCGAATTTGCGCCTGGTTAATTGGTGCGATGCATGTGAATCGGTCACTGGCGACAATTCGCCCTTTACTAAATCTGCCCCATATTGTTCCAAGAACACTGTTTACCTAATTCTTCCAGTGGGTTTCTAACTTTTTGGGGTTTATACCATCAATCCCCCCACCTTTCTACCCAGTATTTGCTTAGTGCACCCTTAGCTTATGAAAACATTGTTATGTTTATAATCCTGCAACTGTTCTATGATTATATTTGGATAGTCAGTAAGACACTGATTAAACAAATTATAACAATTACTCTAGTGATTATAGTATTACCCTAGTAATTATTACATTCATTTTAGCAGATGGCGCTCCTAAATGGGCAGCACAGTGTATAGGCAGGGAGATATGTCGTGGTGAGGAGAGGGGGCAGCGGAGTTAAGTTTGCGTTGGGATGAAACAACAGCTTGCGAGAAGTCTTCACCGGCGCCATTTTATTCTAGCCTGTGGCAAAATTAAATTTTATCAAAACCACACCATTTTGGTTTGCCAAAAAAGTTGATGAAGCAGCATAAAAATGCGAGAAATATGAAATTCACCAAAAATTCACCAAATGCATTAGAATGAAAGATGTTTTTTCTTGGATCAAATACATTGGAGTCAACGGGCATTTGTTCTATGTGTTTTTTGTTGTGCCATATGCATTGGAGTCCATGGACATTTTTTCTTATGACAAACGCATAGGAGTCAATGCCATTTTTTCCATGTTTTTCCATAGGCCAAATGCATTGGAATGAATGTTTTATCTTGGGTTTTCTTGGTGAACCAAAACACATGGCCACATTTTGGAGCTAATTTTCACCACCCAACAATTAGAATTTTTTTGCAGAAAGAATTTGCTAATCTCTATTATTACATTTTATTCTCTGGCATACTCTGCAAACATGGTGATGGTTTGCTAACCTCCACAAAACCGATATCAAATACATAAAAAGGAGGAACTTTTTGCACAAAAAGTTTGTCCCCCATTTTTTTCCACTAATGACTTTTATTTCCACCAATAAACTCCAAAAATAAAATTCCTTTTAAACCCTTTCTGAAATATATTGGCTGAGGCTGTTCTACATTAAGGCATTTTTTTTTGTAAAGTAAAACATACAATTTGCATATCCGCCACATTCTCTGTATCCATTTATTATGATTATTCTACAAACAAAGTTATTTGAAACACTGTCAATTTCCATTATCTAATTACATAAAACTTTCTGAGTTCCCATGAAACTCATTTTCTTATGATAAAAACCAGACAGCTTGGAAACGAATTTCCTGTGCATTACTGATAAGGTTCCACTTCAAATGTGTTCTCAGTTTACTTGATCCATTGAAAGGAGAGGTCTCAATTAATAAACATGATTAGATGTTTACCCTATTCAGTTTGCACACACACAGTGTACAAACCCCATTTATTCCCCTATTAAACGTTGATTATATGTTGATTTTTTTCATGGAAAAATAACTCCATTGAGGAGGGTGTTACCTTCTTAAGTGTAATTTCCTTCTACAATTTAAATGGGTTATTGAGAAGAACACAAACAAAAGGAGCCACTATAATTGACAACTTCTCCCTGTATTCAAGGTTGGCAAACATGGGTTGGTAACATGTACGCTGTGCCAGACCTAAAAAAGGGGATCAATGAGTGTCAAAGTGATATAGAGATCTACAAAGAAGTGGAACTGGGAGTTGGTGGAAGTCACAGGGATAGGTTTTCTTGGAAAGGTAGATCTAAAGGGACTTAAAAGTAGATATGGTGAAGAAACATCATACATTTCAGAGATGCTGTGTAACTTTGAATAAGTCTTGGAGGGCTATGTTGAATGAAGAAATGATGGAGGACAAAAGCAGAAGATCATAGATAGAATGCATTGGGCCATTTTAACATTTTAACACAGGTGCATCAATGTCTGGAGTTTGGGAATTTATTTATTAACTGTTCACGAGAAGTAACCTTGTGCTACTAAGGGGGTTATTTATCAAGCTCCGAAATCCGAAAGATTCAAATTTTTCAGACCAAAAAAAAAAAACTGAATTTTTTTCGGGATTTATTAAAATCCGATGATTTGAAAAATCTGAATCCGAAAATCCTGAATCTCAAAGCTCCCGAGGTCCTGTATAAGTCAATGGTGAAGGTCCCAGTGTCTGCGCTGCAAAATACAAAAAGCATTTAGTACATTTGCCGTTGTGAGTGCCATCTAATGTTTTCTGATATATGTTCATGAGAAGTAGCTTAGATGCAACATCATAATAATTGAGCCAGATTCAATTGGATGAAACTTATCACCTTTTGCATTTTCAGATTTTCCAAGTTTTCATGTGATAAACCATAAAATAAAGTGTTGTCATGTAGTATGGTCTTTATTGTCTTTAGCTCTGCTGATATTGACCTGGCCATTGTGCCTTCCTTATTATTCTTTCCTACAACTTCCATTGTGTTACCATTAAGCTATAGAACCCATGCAGAGCAAAATGGTGGTTGACTGATCAGAGCTTCTAAAATGTTTACACATTCAACTGTTTTCTAAACAAGTTTTTGTAAATTTGTTAAAAACTTTCCTGCCTGCTTAGAATTTGTCACTGGGCTAAAATTTACACTGCTGGGAATCCTTCCCTAATTTTAACATTTCATGTTCCAGTTCATGTCTTTAAAGGGATACTGTCATCGGAAAACATGTTTTTTTCAAAATGCATCAGTTAATAGAGCTACTCCAGCACAGATTTTTTTATATTCAATTTTGAAATCTGACATGGGGCTAGACATTTTGTCAATTTCCCAGCTGCCCCTGGTCATGTGACTTGTGCCTGCACTTTAGGAGAGAAATGCTTTCTGGCAGGCTGCTGTTTTTCCTTCTCAGTGTAACTGAATGTGTCTCAGTGAGACATGGGTTTTTACTATTGAGTGTTGTTCTTAGATCTACCAGGCAGCTGTTATCTTGTGTTAGGGAGCTGTTATCTGGTTACCTTCCCATTGTTCTTTTATTTGGCTGCTGGGGGGGGGGAAGGGAGGGGGTGATATCACTCCAACTTGCAGTACAGCAGTAAAGAGTGATTGAAGTTTATCAGAGCACAAGTCACATGACTTGGGGCAGCTGGAAAATTGACAATATGTCTAGCCCCATGTCAGATTTCAAAATTGAATATAAAAAAGTCTGTTTGCTCTTTTGAGAAATGGATTTCAGTGCAGAATTCTGCTGGATCAGCACTATTAACTAATTAATTTTTTGTCCCATGACAGGATCCCTTTAAAGGATTCAACTGCTATTTGTTTATATTGACCTGGCTGGTTTGAGCATTTTGCATTGGAATAAATGACATCATTTGCCATGTTTCTCTGTGACCTCCCACTAAATAAACTTTTTTTTTACCCAACTATATAGTGTACTTGTTACAATGTTTTTTTACTTCTGATGTCAGAGAAATATATTTTATTTCTTTGAATCTCTTGATTTTTTTCCAAAAATGCACCATATATTCTTACTTTAAATCAAGTATTCTGTTCTCTGGGACAATGACTTTTCCATTTGTACTTTAAATCAATCTGTTCCCAGTTAACAACCCTTAAAATTAAACAACGTCTTTTGGAATATTCTCAGAAATCATCCCATCAGGCCTCACATTTACACTAGAAACCTGTATATCACCTGGAAAAAATTAACTTTTCTCAACAAAAGAGGGAGAAAGGATATTATAGTATTAAAATAGACCAAAAATTAAAAGCGTTGTAGGGAAGAACATGTATTTGCACAAACTGGAAACATATTGTTTTTGGTCTTGCACCAATATTACATAAACCCAATTGTTTTGCCATCAATATGGATTAATATACCTTAATTGAAATCAAAAACAAGGTACCGGTTTTTGGAAAAACAGAAATAAAGTTTAAAAAATGTAATTATTTGTTCAAAATTTAGTCTATGGCCTTCTCATCATTTTGAGCTTTCTGGATGTCAAGTTTCTGTAAGGTATAGGCTCTATTATGTAGAATGCTTGGGACCTGAGGGTTTGCCGATAAGGAAACTTTCTGTAATTAAGACCAGCATACCTTAAGTCTACTAAAAAACATGCAAAGTACTGTTTTATTGTTACAGAACAAATGGAGATTGGAAATGGAATTTAAAAATTTTGAATATTTGCTTAAAATGAAGTCTATGGGAGATGGCCTTCCCACAATTCAGAGCTTTCTGGATATTGAGTTCCGAGATAAGGGATTACGTTCCTAATAGTATATCATATAAATATATATGGTATTTATTTCTGTTCTTTTAATGGTTTACTGTGGGAAGCAAAGCCTTAAAAAAACAAGCAAAAGTCACATAAAACTATCCTTTACATGTTATATATCCATTTCTCCCCCTTCCCTTTTCTTCTGCACTGAAACTTTCTTTCCCCAGAGGGATAACTGTATATATATATATATTTATACATTATTGTTTATTTGTTTGATTGTATTTAAATCTTTAAGGACAGAATTCCTTATTGCTCTGTAAATAGTTCTCAAACAAAAGGCAGATGTGATGTATAATAATAAAATTCACATTTTTGTCAGGTCACCCATATGTCACAATGAAAAAAACACTAAGGGGGGTTATTTACTAAACTCCGAATGTAAAAATCCTGAAAAACTAGTGATTTTTTAGAATAAAATCTGAATAAAAAAATCACAAATTTATAATACCTAAGGATGGAAAAGTCTGAATCAAAAAATCCAGCATCTCAGACCTGTCGTTGGTTGCGTATAAGTCAATGGGAGAAGTCCCAATGATTTTTTTGATGTGCGCTGTGTTTCGTGAATACTCTGAAAATTTCTGCGTTTTCAGGAAAAAAGCATATAAAATCTTTGTTTTTCGGGTGGAAAATTTAAAAAAATTGTGAAATTTTGAATTTTTTTTCACCGCAAAACCACATTTTTGGGAAAATCTAGTCATAAATAAGCAGGAAAAAACCAGTGTGGAAATCATCTGAGTTTTTGGCAGAACATGTTGAGATAAATTCGGACTTTGATAAATAACCCCCTAAGCTTTTAAGTGGCCTAGTCCTAACGAGTGCCATATTAGCTTTGGAAGAATGTAAAAAGTCTGATAAGAAAAGTGGAAAACTAAGTGGATGATTTACTAAAATTTCGGATTTCCTGTTTTTTCACAAATCAAATTTTTTTCTCAAAAAATTTGTGATTTTTAAATTTTTCTAAAACGCAAAAAATTCAAGATTTATTTAGGGGGATATTTATCAAAGGGTAGAATTTTAGTTTTATATATTTTGTACTGTATCTTGGCGAGTCTTTTTGCAAAATCTTGTCCTATTCAGCTGTGCAACATTGTCCAAATATGACTGTATCTCTGTTAAGCTACAACCAAAACACTTATCTGTTTCTTATCATCTCTCAACTTATCATCTCTATTCAATGTATCTTAATTAATCAGTCATTTTATAAATCAATCACACATTTGTTTGTAAAATCCCTGTGTCTCGGTTGTACCCTAACCCTTTATTTTGTAAACACTTGCAAGAAGGGCCCTCTAATCCTATTGTACTCTGTAAACCCTTGTTTTTTATGTACTGTTTGTTCCCTGTTCGATATCTAATGTAAAGCACTGCGCAACTTGTTGCCGCTATATAAATAAATGATGATGATCTTGGTGGCTCATCAGTGAGACAATCCGATTAGTCCAGATGTGTTCAGAAGGGGGACTGAAAAAGTTGCAAATATGTGAATCAGATAAAGACTTTTCTCCTCTATAAATGCTGTCCTTGAAAGAGATTGGGACTCAGTTTCGAAATAACTTTCTACACATCTATTTGTCACTGTCATTGGCTGAGAAACAGGCATGGAATTAAAAGTATACACTGGAAGGGAAACACTGAAGTTCACCAAAGGATTACATGAAGAATTGATGGGCAGAACACTGTATATTGATTAGTTGACTTGTTTCAATGTCAACCCCAGCGACACAATTCCAGCTCTAAGAAATCCTCACTGTTTAACCAGCCAGATATATTAGAGATGGGGAAAACAGGATCAACACTGGCATGCTACATATATTGTTTCAAGAATGGGTTACCAGTGGGAAATAATTGATTTATTTGTGTGCTGTTCATGTGGATCCATCCAAGCTATAACCCTTCTGTGTCCCTTTTCCTCCAGAGACTTATGCTCATCTCAGCAATGGTTGTATTATGACTGTATGAAATGTCCTCAGATATCTTCAAAATTAGGTAAATAAATTATTTTAGATGTATTTTTAACTCATTTTACTACTTATTTATCCATTACATATCAGATAAATCTTTAAATGTTGGGGTAGAACCAGACATAAATCAATCACACCAATTCAACATGTAGAAAAGATAAAACAAGTTTAAAGGAAATTTTAATTTTGTGCAAATCCTTTCCATCATCTCTAGCCCCATCTCAAATTTTACCAAGCCTTTTAGAATTAAACACAGGTTTTCATTTATTCAGGTCATTGTATATCTAGTCAAGTAAATCTAGAGCAACTGGACTTGCTAATTAATCATTGAAGACATTTCGTTACTTATCCAACAGCTTCTTCAGTTCAACTGACTGGTACAGGAAGTCCTCCGCATATTAAACTCTTCCAATAATCCAATCACAATGGTGCCATATAACTATCCAGAGAGATAACAATTGAAACAGGGAACATGGGCATGTTTCTGACCCCTGAATCTGTTTATTGGAAGCTAATATAAAAATTCAACGTATGCATACTGAAATACCGATCTATGCAACCTAAACACTTTTTTTGAGCTTACAATATACATTTAACATACATGTAAGGCTACTCATGGTCTGCTGCCTTAATCAAGGTTGTGGCATCTTAGTAGAAGCCAAGGGGGTATGCACATCTCGGCGCAAAAGTCATGGCACAAACATCACTGTGCTCCACATGCATCTTGGCGCATGCATCAAGACACACTGCGCATGCACACCGCATGTCCCAATGCATGGTGCACACCCAGCGCACATCGCGATGTCCTTCCTGGGCTATTTAAGGTGCTTCTTCATTCAAGAACCTTGCTACCTGCCTTGAACCAGATCTGGCTGACTTTGCTTCTGCCTACTCATGTGTACCTCATTTTATTGGCCTCACCAGCAACTCCGCACTTCCCCAGCTCCCTGTTTCTACCTCAGGTGAGTTTAAGGGTTGTGTGAGATGCTTCCACTACACTTTGAACCTCCCTGGTAAGTCTGACAATACAACATTAGAAAGTAATTATTTCTCCTTTAATTCTGTCAAGGATTAGGTAGGGGGAGCTGTGGAGACTGAAGGGAAAGGGCGAGTCCTTGAGGCAGGAGCTGTATGTGCCTAGGGAACACTTGAAGGGAAAGCAGGAACAGGTTGATGAGGGCGAAGAGTCAGTCTGGATCAGGTGCAGAACAGGACGGAGAGGGCGAAGATCAGGACTGGACTGGACTAGGCAGGAAGAAGAGGGCGACGACAACAGGAACAGACTGGATGGGGCAGGAGTGGAACAGGAACAGACTGGATGGGACAGGACAGTGCGGGCGTAGATCAGATCAAACTGGGGATAGAGTGCAGAGGGAGACTGGAGCAGATAGAAAGACAGGAGCAGAAGGAAACTAGAGTGGATAGCAAGAGAGGACTGGAGCAGGATAGCAAGAGAGGACTGGAGCAGGATAGCAAGAGAGGGGTACAAGGCAGGGTCGGAAAGCAAGAATCAGGAACAGGCAAGACAAGGTCAGTACAAGGTGAAGTCAGGGCAAGGTACAAGGTAGGGTAAAGCAAGACAAGACAAGGACAGGCAGACAAGGCAAGGAGGAATAATAAGGGAAAAGGGGCAAGCGCTAGAACTACCTAGTTAGGGGTGCTGACGCAGTACTTGGAAAACCATACAATGCTCTGGCAAGGAGTGGTCTAAGTGCTGCCCTTAATAGGGAAGAGTCAGCCCTGATCGGCTGATTAAACTAGGCAGCAACTGGGTTGGGGCTGTAGATGCCAAATAGGCTGCAGCTGAGCTGGGGCTGGAGAGGCCAATCAGGCGGCAGCTGGGCTGGGATTGCAGAGGCCAGATTACACATAGCGAGCAACCCTACAGGCTGCTCACCTGGCCAAATGGTTAAGGTATCGAGCCAAAAACCCAAAGGTCCCCGGCTTGAATCCCAGCAATACCCGACAAATACCAAACAGTTGGTATACAATACAATGGAAATCCCATATAGTAAGAGTAGCTACTGGCAAATGTATTTTCTTTGCAAACCACAACAAGCATTCTTCCATAATTCATAATGACAATCTGGCCACTGGAGCCATAGTTTTAATGAATTGGACCCAACTAGCTGCTCACATAAGAACAGCAACACACTTCCAAATGGATAGATGAGCAAATTCATACTAGTACAGGACATGGGGTAAGCAGGAAGCTACATGTTTAGGGCACAGTTTCTGGGGGCGCATCTCAAGAGGAAGCAAGTATGTGGACCAAGTGGTGCCAATGGAGGTGGGTTTGGTGTGCCAACTGGTGGGGAGGTGGTTGTGAGCAAGTGGCAGGCATGGCACCAGACCAACTAGTATTTGTCTTGGGTGCCAAAACTACTTGGCTGATATAATGTGTTATAAAGACATAGCAGACACTTTAGCATCTCCTTATCTATATCATCAATAGCTGTACGCTAATATTCTACATAAATCATGGCTTTAGGCAATTGCAGATGGCTTAATTTCCACTCGCAATTACATCATTTTGCATATTAACACAAATTTTGAGTTAGAGAAGGAGAAAATCTGCCATTCTTTAAATATACCCTATTGATGAATGCACTTCATGATCTTTCTGAATCTAGTGAATAAAAATGCAGAGCTAATAAAAAAAGAACATTATATATCTGTACAACTATGGAAATTATAATTTATAATAAAGAACTTTTTCATTTAATGTTTAACCTATCGAATTGAAGGGTCAAACTCACACACAAAATATGTGTTCCCACAGTGGGAAAGGTTTGGCACATATTATGTTATTCTATTTTTGCCTTTTTTCTGATTACTACTGACAAATTACCCTCAAGATCAAGAATTAAAACCAGCGGAATCCGAAGGAAGTTGGTATTCTTTCAGCAGATTCTACTGTCATCACTTATATTGTTGGAAAGAATCATACTGACTCACCATCCAAAATAACCTATTCTGTCATGATTAATTAATTTACCAATGTGAATATTATCTTTTCTATTTCCGTGTTGTGGTTTCTGTTCATTTACAGAAGTTTTAGATCCTACCACTGGAAAGCGAATATACTGTTGAGATGTTTGTGTGTGGAGCATAAATGGATAAGAATAACGGAATGGAATAAAATGTTCATAATTTGGAATAAAGCAGTTAAAGTGGCTGTATCACTGCTTCTAAAACGGTGGTAACATTGCCAAATGTATATGAAAACAGAACCAAAGACCAATTTGTGTTGCAAATAAGATAGTGAGGTTGGAAACAGAATTTTTGAGCAAAGCATCTGCCGATAATGGGAAACCCTTGCTTTAACGTAACTATCTAGAATATATTATTTTCCAAGGTCTGGCCAATAACTAGAATCTCTCTTCAATGTCCCAAAATTAAATGTTTCTGGTAACTCAAAAAACTGCTATAGATACAAACTCTCTAAACCCCTGATTTTCTTTCCTCATTATTGTATAATTTTTGGATAGTTAATTCTGAAATACACTTCGCAGCCAAAAGTAAGGAAGCACTTGCCTTTCAAACATCTTCTAAAATCAAAGATGTAAATATGAAGTGGTCCTCTCTTTGCTGCTAAAATAGCCTTTGCTTTTTACTCTTCTGTGAAGGATTTCCACTAGATATTGTAACATTGTTGGTCAGATTTGCTTCAATTCATAAAGGAGAAGGAAAGCTACATAGGCATTTTATTGCCAATAGATATAGTGCAAGCTAGAATGCTATATTTATTCTGTAGAATGTTTTACCATACCTGGGTAAAAAGCTCTAGAAGCTCTCTCTGTTTGTTTAGGAAAGCAGCTGCCATATTAGCTTGGTGTGACATCACTTGCCTGAGTCTCTCCCTGCTCACTCATAGCTCCGGGCATAGGTTACAACAGAGAAGGGAGAGGGGAAGAGGAGCAAACTGAGCATGCTCACGCCCGGGGCAAGGAGGTTTAAGCTGAAGACAGGAAGTCTGATACAGAAGCCCATGAGTACACAATAGAAGGAAAGAAATGCTGTGTTTCTTTTGACAGGGGACTCAGAGCAGCATTACTTTGAGGGTTTACTGGTATATTTAGTTGAGCCTTTCTGAAGGCTTACGTAGTTTTAAACTTTCCTTTTTTCAAATGGTTGGGCACAGATACAAGGAGGATCAAGGCTGGCTCCCATTGGTGCTTCAGTTCATCCCACAGGTGTTCCATTGGTTTGAGGTGCGGGCTTAATGCAGACAATTCAAGATCCCATCTCAGTAAATCACTTCAGCATATAGTTGGGGGGCATTATTGTGCCAAAGCAGTAGGAGTTCCCCAAACTGTTGCCACAAAGTAGAACAATATTGTCATAGTATTACCTTAGCATGATGTAGTGGCAAATGTGTTGACCGCCAGTTTCATTTTCAATATAGTGTACCTCTTGAGAGTGGCACTTATATATATTTAGCCATTTATTCTGATTATTATTCTGTGGCCATGTCCAATTCAATCAAATAATTGGATAGACAAATTATTTAAAAGTCATGTTTTTTTCCTTCTCCAAGGCCTCATCGTCTTTTCCTAGGCCTTACACATTTGAAACATCAGTACTGTCAGTAAAAAGAAAACCATCAAAATGCTACTTTTTGCCCTCAAAAATCATAAGAAAATCATCTTCATCTCAGTGCAGATGAGAAGACTAGCAATGCATGCTGTATTTTTCTTCTTCATCCATCTTGACATAACATTTCTCTCCCTGGGTTTCATGTATTCTGCAACTGGTTTCAGGAAAGTATGCAAAATGTGATTTCCCAAAGACATTGCTTGATGAGATCTGAATCATACTCTACCTCTCTGAGGAACTGCATAGACACGAAACGCGTCAGATCTTAGGCGCTTGTTTGTGTGTTAGATGTAAAAATATAAATATAACTTTTTAACCTGAATCCTGGATTTGACGGTTTTCTATGGAGGTCCGGAGTGCGCTGCTGTAAAGATTGGTTAATGAAAATATAGTTCTCTCTCGGGCCGCTGCACGATCCGGTCAAGGCACCCATCCGGTAAGCGATAAAATCATTTATTGTGCATTACATTAGGCTTTCATAAGGCTCCAGATTTTAATTGAAGGGTTTGGGGCACTGTGCTCCCGAACCAACAGACATAACCAGAGAGCAGCTAAAGGGACATGTTGAACTTATCCCATGTTGAACTCATCCTCCCAGTGCCAGTAATTGCTGGGTTATTTAAAAATAACTCCTTTAGGACGATAGAAATGCTGTTGGGTGTCATACTCTACCAAGCCCAAGTCAAAGCTTTGTTATTGCAGGTGAAGAGGAAATTCCCAGTCTGCTTTGGACCCATGCAAGGGATTGCAATAGTAAGTCATGAGAAGAAGACCAAACCTATAGCATGGCTGTAATTTCATAGGAAGCAGACAGACAAGATTGTGATTGGCTGGCTGGTATGCATGCTTAAGAACTAACAGGCAGTGACAACAGAGGTATAAGAAACATCAGATGTAGAAGAAAAATATTTGTCTAAAATTTGGAATAAGCTAAAAATAATTTAGTGCATCTATGACAGCCAATAAGGACAGAAATGCCTTGCTCCCGCCAGTGCTGTGTATTTTTTATTCCAGGGTTAGGTCCAGAGAACAGCCAGGCCCTGGATTAAAAGGTAGTTTAAATGAGCACTAAGGGGTGCCATTTGTTCCCTTCAATGCTCTTGCAGCCAGGGTCTCAGTGCATGACCCCTAATCTGGGAGGAAACAAGAGAGGAAACCCATCAGGTAGTTGCCAGGATGGAAACAAACTGAGGATCTTGGTGCTGCAAAGCAACATTATTCACTATTAAACCACAATTCAACTCACTGTTAGATAAACTACAGGTATGTAAAACAAATATATCTTACCTATTATAATGGTATCTATTTTCCATTTCCTGGTCTTACTATTCCTTTAAGAACATGTGAAATAAGTGTATGATCTTTAGACTAGAGTGCTGCTTTTTTTTTTTTTTTTAGTTCACAAACATGTCATGTTGAACCAAAGAAATGACAGTTTTCTTCGTATCGTTGTCCTTTTTGGGCAAGATTCATTAAAGTCTTAGACCAGATGTAAGTGATCAAAGCAATCCCCTAAGTAACAAGTGACCCCACTAATTTACCAAAGCTATAAGCTATGATTGTGCTGGCGCTTCAGTCTACACTGACAATCTTCCTCTCTCGGAGGAGTGTTCTATCAAAATGCCATTTTCTTCCTCCATTGTCCACACAGTAGCGAAGGGATTTCCAGATTCCAGGTGGACTGATTATAGTTTTGAACATGTAACTTTCTGACAAAAAAAAAATATACATGATGCTTGTGAACAATTTTGACATTTTATCTTACCCTTTAAAGCACCTGGGAACCAATTGTACGTTAGATGTATAAGCATTAAAAGTGTCAGCAACTATATCAAGTTCCATCATTCAAACTTGCCACTAGAAAAAGAGAATAAGAATGTAGCATCGAGGCTTTTTTAGCAGCATGACTTATTGAGGTTGTTGTCAAAACCAAATGCCAAGGTCCAGA